>NW_027397071.1:35638028-35671790 GCF_003265705.2 Callorhinus ursinus
AAAGAAAGAAAGAAAGAAAGAAAGAAAGAAAGAAAAAAAGAAAGAAAGAAAGAGAGGGAGAAAGGAAGGAAAGAAGGAGGGAAGGAAGGAAGGAAATACAGACAGACTTGTTACAAGTATATGTGAAGTATAAATCAGTAGGCTCTAAGTGGCAGAATGCAGACCTCCAAATATAAAAGCTGTCATACACTGATTATACACAAGATATTTCAGCTTCGAAAGCCTCTGAATATTCTTTTAGGTTGTGTTCTAGGATGTTAAGATTTCCTGATTCAAGTTAAATTGTCCTGAAATGTATCACAAAATGTAAATACTATATAGCTATGATTTTTTTAAAAGATTTTATTCATTTATTTGTGAGAGAGAGAAAGAGAGAGCCAGCACATGAGCCTGAGAGGAAGGACAGAGAGAGAGAGAGAGAGAGAAGCAGACTGCCCGCTGAGCAGGAACTCTGATATGGAACTTGATCCCAGTATCCTGATGTCATGACCTGGGCGGAAGACAGATGCTTAACTGACTGAGCTACCCAGGTGCCCCTATATCTAACATTTTATTTTACATTTGTATTTCATATATAAGTACTCAAGGAGGGGAGTGAGTTTTATTCAACTTTACATATCTCGTGGCACCAAGTAGAGATTTTTACAAAACATCCACAAAAAAAAAGAGAGAAAAAGAAAAGAAAAAAGAAAAAAATGATTACCTCACCATAGGTTTCAGACACAGCTATCGAATAAATCACTCATTCATATATATTTATATACCATGCACTATGTAATGCAATATATACAACATGGGCTTTTTCAGTAGTTCTTAGGAACTGCACCTTTAAAATGTTCGTCAAATGAAATCTTACAGAAAACCCTAATATACAAAACAAACATGCAGACACTTGATTGAAATGGGGGATATGGGACCTGGAGCTCCCAGCCTGTCCTTCCCTTAATGATGAGGGCAGCTTATAGGGAACTGCCAAGGAACCTCAGGGCTTAGTGAACAAACCTGAAAACAGATGGCAGGGATATTGGATTCAAATTTGAGGAAAAACTGAGCTCTGTGATATATTAACTATAGGTTGTTGATCATGAAACTTAACTTTTCTGAACCTCAATTTGCCTACCTATAAAGTGAGACTAAATACATCTACAATAAGTGTTGCTCTAAGTGGAATGATAGATACAACTACTGTTATTATCTCGTTCACTGTTTCTTCATTCATTCAAAAAAGTCATTTAGATGTATATATACAATGAAATATTATTAGCTATAAAAAAGAAGGGAAATTTGTCATTTGCTGTGACATGGATGGACATTGAAGACATTATGCTAAGTGAAATAAGTCAGAGAAAGACAAATACCCAGAGAAAGACAAATCCTGTATGGTCTCACTTATATATGGACACTATTAAAAAAAAAAAAGAGGGCCACCTGGATGGCTCAGTCGGTTAAGTGTCCAATGCTTGATTTCTGCTCAGGTCATGAGTTCAGGGTCATGAGATTGAACCCCGCCTTAGGCTCCACACTCAGCAAGGAGTCTGCTTGAGATTACCCCTCCCCACCCCGTGTGTGCTCTCTAAATAAATAAATAAATAAATAAATAAATAAATAAATAAAATCTTTAAAAAATTAAAGACACAGTAGGGAAAGAGCGGAAAGTCATTTTTGTTTGTTTAATATTATTTAGGTAGGGTGCTCAGGAAAGCATTTGAGACAAAGTGAGGGAGAAACTCTCGTGGGTATGAGAAGGGAGAAAATTCTTGGTAGAGAAAATGATCATTACAATGGACCAAAAGTGGAGTATTCTTGCTGTATTGGAGGGACACAGAAGAGACCAGTGTTCGTGTGGCTGGAGAGGACTGAATGACAGCCAGAGTGACAGGAACTGAGGTCACGACATTATCAGGGACTCTGGTCATATACATCTTTAAGCCATTTGACAGACTTTGGATTGGATTCTGAGGTAGGAAGACATTGGGTGATTTGAACAGAGATGCAAGTTGACTCACAAGCTGAAGGAATGACTCTGCTGTATGGGAGAGCCTGAGAGGGGAGGCAGCATGAGCGAAGGCAAGACTCCAGAAGGCTCTGGTCAGAAGGGATGACAGATGGTGCCTTGGACTGGGGGCGTTATTGATGGAGTTGGCGAAATGTACCATTGGAATTGGGAGGTATGTATAGTTTGTTCTTTTATTACATAAGGGAATATATATCATGACAGAGGCAACACACACGTTTTGAACTAGAACAAGTCTCTGTTTGTATTCCTATTCGTTTTGATGCAGAATTTAAGCTGTAGGAACAAGCTACACCTTTTCATTTCCCTCCTATGACTTTGTATTCCCACTGGCATCCTTCCCCATACATGTGCACTCCTTCTTCAGCATCAGAAGCATAATTTAACCTGTCAAAGCCTTCCTTGTTTTGTTTGTAAAATGCTCGGCTTTGCTCTCTAAGTTGAGAGTGAATCTAATAAGAGACGTGGGAATGCTTCGAAAACTGTTAGTGTCCACAGCTGTCAGATGCAATCAATATATGATAACTCATTGCATAGTGTGTTTTATGGTTACGTAAATATATCTTGCAATTCTCATGGTCCTTTATTATCTATGACCACCTCTGTAGAAATGGGACTTTTCAATGTGTTTTTCTTTTTCAGTATAGAGCGGTATACGAGAGAGAATGTTAGCTGAGTTCTCATGCACTTCTACCTCAGGAGAATGTGTTGAAGGGCAGGTTGCAGACACAGCTGCTGAGGGAGCCCTCTCCAAATCTAGAATAACTCCGACATTGCAATATGACATAACGTACCGCAGATGGAATAGTGTTATTGTCTTTCATGCATATAAGTATGGTGGAAAATATGTTTCTTCATTGTATTTTATAGCTTGCCAGTAGCAGCTAGACTTTTTTTTTTTTTTTGAGCTGGGGGTGGTACTATACAACTAACTTTTCTAATTATTGCTTTTGTATTTTCTATAGCTTCATCCAGTTTATATCATCTTATTTGTTTTATGGATATGCTCTTGTAACTGGTTATGCTCTTTGACCCCCTGAATTCCGTCACATTTTCCAGAATGCTGTGTATTGTGTGTTAATATGACTCCTATAATACAATCGGAAGATCATGCCATTTGAATTGTTTTTTTTCCTACAGGTGGTAATAAATATTTTTGAGCCCTATTGGTGGTTAATGAGAAATTTCTGAAACGCTGGCTAAGGTTGAATAATGTCAGTACAACTGTTTTCTTTTTTGTTTGTTTGTTTTTCTTGTTTTTGTTTTTAAATTATAAACCTGCCTAATAAGGAGGGACTGATTGATATGTTAGAGTATGTTTCTTTTTGATAATTGTGCAAACCTTTCCTGGAACAATTCAGTAGTAATGACATTTCTATTTCTAGAATAATACCTTTTGAATAATCTTTTCATACTTCACATCTGGTTTTGCTTTCCTCATACCAAAGAGACTATTCTAACTGTCTGTGTGAAATGTCTACAACACTTATTTATATTGGTCCATTTTGTGACAGTATAATTGAGATATAATTCACATACCACATATTTAAAGTGTGTAATTCAATGGCTTTTAGTATATTCAGAGTTGTGCAATCATCATCAGACTCAATTTAGAATTTTTTAATCACCCCAACAGAAACCCCCATACCTGTTAGCAGTCAGTCACTCTGTCTTTCTCCTCAGTTTTAGACAAATAGCAATTTACTTTCTGTTTCTATAGATTTTCATATTCTGGACACTTCTTGTAAACAGAACCATACAACATACAGTCTTTGGTGACGGCTTTCTTCACCTACCATAAAGTCTTTAAGATTCATTCATGTTGGGGCGCCTGGGTGACTCAGTCGGTTTAGCATCTGCCCTTGGCTCAGGTATGATCTCAGGGTCCTGGAATCGAGCCCCACATCGGGCTCCCTGCTCAGCAGGGAGTCTGCTTCTCCCTCTCCCTCTCCCTCTGTGCTCTCTTTCCCTCTCAAATAAATAAATAAAATCTTTAAAAAAAACAACATTCATTCATGTTGCCACATGTGTCAATACTTTACTCCTTTTAATTTCCAAATAATACTCCATTACGTGGAGAGAGCACATTGTATACCTCCATTTATGAGTTGATGGACATTTTGGTTTCTACCACTTTTTTTTGGTTATTATGAATACTGGTGCTAGAACATTCATGCCCAAGTTTTTGTGTGAGCATATGTTTTCATTCTCATGTGTATATACCTAGGAGTGGAATTACTGGGTTATATGATAACTCTTATGTTTAATCTCATGACGAACTTGTAGATTGTTTTGCAAAGCAGCCACACCGTTTGACATTCCCGCCAGCAGTTTAATGAGTACTAGAATTTCTCCATGTCTTTGATAACACTTGCTATTATTTGTCTTTTTTTACTTTCATCATCCTAATGATTGTAAAGTGGTATCTGATTGTGGTTGGGATTTGCATTTTCGTTAAGGCTATTGACAGGAAACTTTATGTATTTTTATTGCACATTTGCACACTTTCTTTGTAGAATGTCTATTCAGATGCTTTCCACTTCTTAAAAAAATGTGTTCTTTTATTACTGAGTTGCAACTCTTCCTTATATATCCTAGATTCCTTACCAGATATTATATTTACAAAATTTTTCTCCTGTTCTATAGATTGCTTTTGCACTTTCTTGACCACGTCTTTTGAAGGAGAGACCATTTTAATTTTGATGAAGTCCAACTTACCTATATTTTTCTTGTCTTACCTGTCTTTTTGGTGTCATTCCTAAGAATTCTTTGCTGAATCCAAGGTCAATAAAGAATTATACCTATGTTTTATTTTAAGAGTTTTATACTTTTAGCTCTTACATATAGGTCTTTGATATATTTTGAGTTATTTTTTGTACATAGTGTGAGGTAAGTATACAACTTAATTCTTTTGCATGTGGATATACAGTTGTCCCAGTACCATTTGCTAAAAATACTATTTTATCCCAATACATTTTTCTTAAAGTAAAGATAACCGATTTTCAGGGATTTAAGCAGCAATTATTATTCCCACTTTATTCAACAAGCATTGGCTAATCACCTACTTTATCTATCTTGTCTTGGACTCTATGCTACAAATCACTAAGGTCACTCTTCTCAGGCAATTACAACCCAATTAGTTACTATATGAATTACTAGGCCTAAATAAAATAACACTTTCTACACCACACATTATAAGTTTCTGCTGTCTTCTTTCTTCCTCTCCCGTGTGTGTGTGTGTGTGTGTGTGTGTGTGTGTATGAGCACATGCGTGTGAATATTGGAATTAAAGACATTGATGGATATAGATATCATTTAATTATATAACAATATCCACAATTCCAACACCTAGGATCCTCCACATTTATATAATTTTGCTCTTCTCATCCTAATAACTTGAGAGATTGGTTACACCAAAATTTGAATAACAAGCTATTTGGTTTTATTGTTTGTTTGTTTGTTTAATTCTGTCTTTTCTCTTTCTATTCCGGTTCCTTAAATGCCTTCTTTCTTACCTATTGTTGTTATTTTTACAAAAAAAAGAGATACAGAACATCTTCTTTCTTTTTCTTTAAGATTTTATTTGTTTATTTGACAGAGAGAGACACAGTGAGAGCAGGAACACAAGCAAGGGGAGTGGGAGAGGGAAAAGCAGGCTTCCCACGGAGCGGGGAACCCGATGCGGGGCTCGATCCCAGGACCCTAGGATCAGGAGCTGAGCCGAAAGCAGATGCTTAACGACTGAGCCACCCAGGCACCCGACACAAAACATCTTCTATTTTTTATGTCTTTCTAAGAATAAACTGTGGTGTCCACAAAAGCTACTCAACCTGTCAAGTGTAGTTATTTTTGTTAAATTGGGAATACTGGAACTGACCTATGCAATATTTTATTGTTTCTGGTTCCATATCAGCAAGCTGATTAGGACAGGTGTAATACTTGAAATTATAAGCTCAAGGTTGAATTTGCAATAGGTATATTGCTTCATTGTTTTTCACGTCATCTTCAAAGTACTCTGGGCATTTGTGGCTCTAGAGAGATAGTAACAATAACAAAAACCAGGATAGATAAGGACCATTCCAGAACACTTGTGTAAACTGTCCTTTGCACTAATAACCATGTATTTAAATTCCCATCTTCAGCTCTCACAGATTGGCTTGGTCAATGGCTACAGTTGTCAGGGAAGCATCTTTGTGATTTCCTGGAAACTATAAAAGTCTTTGCCTAGATCAGCAGCTGTTGGTCATATGGCATATCTACCTCTAACAGCAGCTTTCATGAATGCAGAAGCAATCCCCACTGGAGATCTAAAATGTTAAATCAATTTCTGTTTTAAAATCCAAACCAAAAGTAACTGATGTTTGATGCTGCTGTTAAGAATTTTTAATTTTTGCAAAGCTCCTGGGAATTCCTTGAGTGAGCCACTCAGAATATAAATGCATTTTATTGTCTGTATTGCATTAAGTCAAAGTCCCTACATTAGTTTGCCTTAAAGAGAAAGATACCCCCTTAGTGTTGTATTCATTCTTCATTCCTGAGCAAACATATGCTTTGAGATAAAATTTGCCTGCATCACAGAGTAGTATCTGGTCAACCCAAAGGGAGATAAAAACTATATGAGCATTAACCAATAACGCTGCTATCCTACCTGGGAAGTCAACTCAGTTTAGCCTCTTGAGAAGGTAAGGAGTTGACTCTTGTCAAAATTCAAAAGAAATACACCTTTGTTCTGTATTCATTCTTCTGTAGCCTTTTATGGAGTTTTGGAAGAACCACACACATAGAATGCGGGTTTTGAGCACAGCTGCAGCTCGCTTACATACCCCTCACTAATGAAACCATGGACAGTAAGAACATTCTGCTAGACACATGTAAAGAATGATTCTGGCATTTAAAGAAAAAAGAAGTCTGCTGGAAAATTTGCTAAGAATAGTTTTCTCGAACTGACTTTAATATGGTGTTAAGAGTACTTCTTCCATCTTCTGCAACTACAATTGAAAATTAGGTTCCCTTTCCATTTTACCATGCATTAGAAAAGACCAAAATATGGATTCATGGATGCCCAGCAAGCCCTGTGCTTGGTGATTCTGATAGTGACCTCTGAGGTCAATAAAAGTTTTAGCTGCAGTGAATAATGGTGTGTGAACATTCACGTCCAACTTTTTATTGTCCAGCAACAATATTTATAGTATATGAGACCTTGGAAAATTACTTTGATAATTTCCCCACATCTGCAAAAGAGGTACCATAATAAGGCATACTTCTTAGGGTTTTCTGAATGTTAAATGAGACAACAGAGGCATAATACACAGCATCCTGCTGAGAATAATTTTACTTTTACCGTAAAATAATATTTTTAACTATAGCTGTTATTGGTGGCAAAAAAAAAAAACCCAAAACAGCTCATCACAAAATTATCACATTTTTTAAGGTGAAACAAGAAGAATCAAATACAGGTGCTTTGCACATTGAAGAATAAGAAAAACCACTAAGTTTTTTCTCCCATCCTGCAGGAGTTTGGGTAAAATCTATAAGGCCACTATGCAACTACTTAAAAAGAAAATGTCTGTCATACTACAATACTTTTGGGAAAAGTTCAAAAGAAAAAGGTCAAAGAGTGTGCCCAACGTAAATGAAATGTTTTCATTTCTAGTTAGTTAGTTAGTTACACACCAAACTGTTGTAGCCTTCAAAAGCCTTCAAATGCAAAAGGCAAGGTTCCGTGCTCTCAGAGATTCAGAAAATGGATGAATGGCTTCCTTTAACCAGATTTAAATTGTACCTAGCTTCTGCAAGTCAGGCACATGTATTGATTTAATAATTAAATGCCATATTCTCATTCCCTGTTCTACCCATGCGTTTTTCCTCAGGCAGTGAATATGAATGTTGAAGAATTTGAGAGTCTAGACTTCAGCGGGTAGTCAAAGTTGGTAAAAGAAATGTATGTCATGCCAAAACAAATCTAAAAGCATTTGCACTTCTTGTAATTGAAAATTTAGCAAGACAAGCAATCCTCCCTGGGCTTCTCAAATGTCACAGAGGTTTCTAAAGGACAGAGGTATGTTTGCTTCTTTCCTCCCATTGTCTTAGCAATTGTTGAGAGCTTTGTTACAGAGTAAGGGAATTTTCAAAACTCGATATTTACATCTTATGTTCTCACCTTCTCATTCTAGAGATGAGGAAATTAAAACTGAGGATTTAAAGGAATCACTTTCATTACACATATATTTGATTCAAAAACTATCTTTTAGGGACAGCTGGGGGGCTCAGTCGGTTAAGCGTCTGCCTTTGGCTCAGGTCATGATCTCCAGGTCCTGGGATCGAGCCCCAGGGGCCCCCACGTTGGGCTCTGCTTAGCAGGGAGCCTGCTTCTTCCTCTCCCTCTCCCTCGGTATACTCTCTCTCATTCTTTCTTGCTCTCTTTCAAATAAATAAATAATTAATCTTAAAAAAAAAAGATCACATACCTTTCTAAACATAACACACAAATTTCTAAATTTTAATTTGCTTAAAATTGTAAATATACATACATATTTATAAATCCCAAAGGAATATATATGTGTGTGTATATAATGTACAATATTATGCTATGCATTGCACATTATACATTATATATTTATATAATATATGTATTCTTCCTATGCATATGGGCACATATGGCTAAAACCTACTCCAACTGAAATCTTTTTAGTAATCATAAGATATAATATAGGTAAGTTTTACTTAAGGATTTTCAGAGCTTCATATTTGTATAAGATTCTATGGGTATAATTGAATTCATACCTGAAAAATGAAGCAAGTATAACTGAACCCACAATAACAAACAAACAAAACTAACAACACATATATACCTCATTCTATTATCCAGCCGATATGACTCAAACTGAGATAAAGAGGCCAGGTAACGCATAAACATCATGACATTCTCCCCCTTTGTCTTCCTTCCTACCATTCATCCCTATGCCCCCTTCTCCAACAGCTAACAATCCCAACATTATCCAGTTACTAAACAAGAATATTCAGCCACATATCACGGGTGAAGATACATCTGGAGGGGAAGAAAGTGCTTGTGCCTCAGCAAACTGGTCAAAATGACCCATTAGATGGATAAATAAAATGCATAAAATACCTACACACATAAATCGTACCCACAAATGCATGGTGCGAGTTCATTCTGGTGCCTACATAAGAAGAATGATTTAAGTCATTGTGACATCCCTGCCTTTTCCAAAATATTGCCATTGCAGTGAAGTCACTGAGCACAATTCTGATGAATTGGAAGTCAAATTTGTTTTGATGAAGGAGCAAGCACAGCCAGAGAATAAAAATGCTGGGTTACTAACAGTACAGCCAGAAAGGAAAAGGGAATCCTGAACAGGGGTGGCAGCCCATTTTAATGGGAATGGGTCTGGAAATAGGATCAGAAAACAGGACTCGAATCTCAGCTTAGACACTAATAACGGCACCTTCACAGAAACAGCTCAATGCTTAGCCACGGAGGGTGCAAAGCTGACTATAACATGACTTTCAGATAGGTAGAGGCGGTTGAGAAGGAATGATGATGCCGCTGTGAGTAAAATGCTTCAAGGGAGAAAGGAATAGTTATGTAGGAATATGGAAAAGAAAACCACGATCTCTCTTTGGGAGTTAGATATGACTTCACTAAGTGGACAACTTAAAGGGTAAGCAGTGGTTTACCAGATGGGAAACAGAAAGGGCATTCGGGACTAATAGGACTCCATGTAAAAGCATATGGCAGTGAATGAGCATGGTAAGAAAGGGCGTGTAAGAAGGTCAGTGGGTATGCAGCCTACTGGTTATGGCGAAGTGGAGGATATAGAGTCAGAGACCCGGGAAAAGCTGGAATTTGGAGGACTTTGCTTGGTATGCATTAGCCTTTGGACTCTATCTTATGGGCACACCAAGTCACATGCTGGGACTTTTAGTAGAGAGATTATGTGATTCAATGTGTAAGCTTAGGAAGATAACCTCAGCTATGATGTAGAAAAACACTTGTGTAAAATTAGGTAGGAGGCCACTTGCAATGGCCTAGGCGAGATATGTAAGGCAGATGAGAGACTTGCCTGAGGGAGGAGGTACTATGTAATTGGACAGTAGAAGCCAAATTCTAGAAATATTTGTGGGCTGGAATCAACAAGCTCTGGTAACCATTTAGAAGTTTGAAATGAGGGGTGAAGGGAATGGAAGTCTAGGACTAAATGTTTTGTGTTGGTTTTGTTTGGCTGGTTGGTTGGTTGGTGTTTTGGGTTTTTTGTTTATTTGTTTTTTGTTTTGTTTTGTTTTGTTTTAACTTGTAATGAACAGTGAATGGTGGTAGCTTTTAAGAAAAGTGTCGTAAACATGCAGAAGTTATCAAATTTGTGTTCAACTTATTGATTTATGTTCTGACATATTTATTCTAGTCACCAGAAAGAGGTGTCACATAACTGGCTGAAAGTAGCATTTTTGAACTTAAGAGAATGGCCAGGGTTGGGATCCAGAGTTTTAGAAGAGATGCTTCCCATAGTTTTCCCAGTAGTAGAGAGTCGTCAACAGAGCAAGTATAGTGAGACCAAGTCAGTTGAAAGCTCCAAAGAGATCGTGCGGGAGAAAAATGCCCAGAGAACAATGCTGGGGCCAGGCAAAAAGTGCATTATACTGGAAATGTGTCATTTTATTTAAATAAATAATTATATGTTCTACATCTGTATTCCAAGCCATATTAAACATGATCTCAGTAATGACACAAATGTGTTAGAACTGGAATACTAAGCACTGTGTCAAGTTTTTCTAGTATCCTTGCTGCCTTCCTATGTGGGAGAATTTTCACATTGATGAGGTAATAAATTAATATAATCTAGAGCAATTTTATGGACCACTTTCCTGATTCCTTGAAAAATATCATTACTAATAATTATAAACTTACTAGTACTCTTTTTAATATTAGTATTAGAATATTAAGCAGTCCTACAATGTCCATGAAGGACTCAAACATTAGCGTTTGGTTTTCTGTGCAGGAATGTTTGCCATTGTGGAAGAGGTGAGATTGAAAAATTAAAAAAACAAACAAAAAAAGTATCTTCATAAAATAAATTAGAAATGTGCTCATGCATGAGAAAAGGAAGTCAGATTATAAATTCCACAGTGTAAGAACAACTTCCTATTTCTGTACATTTAGTATTAAATGGTTGAACATATAATCTCTATATCCATATGTATATTCACTGCTACATATTTAGTGGAAACATACTCAAAATAATTCTTTGCATCTTAAGTCTAAAATCCAGTTTGCTTAGATTTTATCACAAGTGGAAGTTATTCTGTTGTACGTACAAATTGGATCAGAGTATAGAAAACACACTTATATATACAGTAAATGCTGAAGCTACCTAGGTCATGCATTTCATTCCATGGCTTTGTTTCCCTCCTATTTTGGAAAACAATATAATAATTCAGGAGGGTGGTTTTTTCCTAATGAATATCTACATAATACCCTCAACGTACTGTGTTGCCTCTGGAAACACACCATCAGGGTACATTGGAAACGTACCTCTGCTAGTTTGTCTCTGGTTTTCTGGGGAAGCTTTGAGGTTTTAACTTTGATCTCTCCCCTCACACACTGAGATTTTCTCCTGACTCCACTAGCCCAGACAGAATTTCTACCCTTGATCTCTAAGGTAATCTTAAACATACTCTTGACACCAGCATCACTCAGTGGTAAAAGTTTCCCTCTTAAATGTGGTGTGTTTACTCTTCAGTTTCTGTGTTGTCCTTTGCTCATCTAGACTAGAAAGTGGCTTCTTTAAACTTTCCAACCCTGGAAGAGCTTCTCAGCCATTTAGTTCACACGTTTCCTGCCTTGACTAAAGTGTTTTGAGGTTCCATTTTTGTTTCCTCAACTCTTTAAACTCCTTTATGCTGAGGAGACTAGACTTTCCCTTTGATCTGTCAAAGAGTTTGTAACAATGTTTGACCACAGGGTGAACTCTACCTAAAGTGGCTTCATATTTTTGCAGAGCTTTCATTCAAGCTCTTTTTATATGGCTTCTCTCCCAACCCACATTGCACCTCAAATATTGAAGTTTTGTTTTGTTTTACTCTTTAACCCATTCCTATCAGACCTGATCTCGGAAATTAATCTGCCATCCATCACTTTATATGCCCTTCATATAACATGTTGCCTCGACTGAGGATATTTGTAATTGAGCTCTCTGTTGCACAGATGGAAAAAGGGGGAGGGCTTGTTTGATATGAAACACAATAAATTAAAAAAAGAAACAAAACCATTGGCACTTTTGGCACAGAGTGTTTCCCCAAATCCTGTCAGCCTACAGAATCATTTTAACTTTGTCATCTAATAAAAAGAAGCGCGTCATGTACAAGGAAAGAAGATACTCATTAATCTACTTCGGTGTCACTCTGTCATGATAAAGTATGTAGAACATATAACTAATACTTTCATGCACTTGAACCACTACAAAGAAATTTCATAGATATTTATCTATTAGTTCCTCACATCAAAAAGAGTCTGAGTTAGCTGTTGTCATTTTTATCCTAATTTAATAAATGAACTCAAATTAAGAAAAATCACAGTTTCCAGTGGCCCCCAATTAGTGGCAGTTGGATCTGGAACTCTATCCCAGGTCTTTCTTCTCACATCTTGTTTACCTTCCCCAACATCACAGTTGCCGTGGTTATGATTTCATCCTTTCTCAAAGCCTACCCTCTTCTCAGTTACTTCTTTTTAAACGACGCTTTGCTTTCACCATATGGATCTCAGACAGCATTAAATGTGTTTAATACCAATTGCAGATGGAATTCAGACTTAAATATTTTTAAATGAATCTCTAAAATAAGTTGAACTAGTTTACCTGGCATTTATCCTCACCAAGATACAGTTCTGGGCCTGAGAGGTAGGGCCAGCCCATAACCACATAAATGCCAATGTTAATGTCCTTAAATTATTATTCCTCAAGCACTGTTATGTGACTATTAACACTAGCTGTCTTGTCACATTTGCCTGCCTTCTGTAGCTCATTTTTTGAAGCCATCCCTTTCATTAGCTACAGGATTTTCACTTAGATCACCTGAATATTCCTAGAGTTGATGGGGTTCCTCTGGCACCAACATCCATTTATAGAATCGTTCGTTACTATAGCTTCAGACAGGAAGGTACCGATTTCTGAATTGAATTAAATTCATTTTAAAAGACCTGTAAAAGTTATCGTGACCTCCAAGGGATTAAATACAGAGTTTCTACTGCTAATTTTGAGGCCAGTTACTTTCAATCACTCATTCATTGTGGAAACATTCATTGTATTAAATTCTTCCCGTTTTCAAAGTCATCCCTGAGAAATGTATTCTCGGATATTTCACTTGTTTCTAGTAAGGATCCATTATGAAAACAAACAAGAAATATTACAATGGGAAATTTTAAGCATGCTTGTTTTTTAGAGGGATAAAGAGGAACTAATGTGAAGGTATAATCCCCTGGTTTATGACAGTGAAATGACACTTTTGAGATTGGCTTAATTTTGCACATTATTCATCTAGTTTTTATATTTCTCTTTGTCTGAAGTTACATGGGCAGGATAAAAGATGCTGAGCTAAATCCAGTGCTGGAATCTGAATATACTCCTTGCTCTATAGACTCATCAGGACGTCTCTCACCTTCTCTGCTGCCCTGAGCGCTGAGCTGAGGTCTAGTTTTCACTGACAAAGAATGCTTTTAACAGATGAGTAGCAATTCATTTTTGGCTCTTGCTGGCAATCTGCCCGATATATATATATATATACTACTGTCTACACCAAGGGGATCTTGGGGATCCATAATCATTCTCTCAAACGCAATCTACTCCCCCAGCCCACCCTCATGCTCTTGACCAGTCCTTCAGTAATTCCTGTGTATACAAATGAATGCTGTCAGCTGTATTTAATGGTTATATATATACTCAGAGGTTCAATAGCAAATAAGCCCCTCTTTTTGTCCCTTAGCTAGAGACATATATTTATGAGTACCTATATATCCTCACATAAAAGCAAAAGCCTTCCTATATTATGTATTTTAAGAGAAGAGGACTTGAATAAGTGATGAAATTTTTGTAACTTGAAACAATGCCATTTACTGTTTTATCCTTATTTAGGATACTTAAAAAAAAATTAGCCTCACACAATACTATGGAGGTTAAAAAAAACTACAGAGTTCTTGAATTTAAGAAATAATACATATAGAGAAGGAGGCAGTCATAGAATGAGGAAATGTTGCATGATCACAGTTGCCAGTTAATTATACAGACAATTTTGTTTAGGAGTTTAGAAATTACTTGAGGTTTAGTAGAGAAGCGTTTACAGAGGAGATGGAATTTAAGGTGGCTTGAAGGCAACTGTAAAATAATAAAAAATCTGAACTTAGGTTTTAAATCTCAGGCACCCTTACTTTCTTAATTTTTAAAATAAACCATTGTTGGGGCACCTGGGTGGCTCAGTTGGGTAAGCGTCTGCCTTTGGCTCAGGTCATGATCTCGGGGTCCTGGGATAGAGCCCTGTGTCGAGGCTCCCTGCTCAGTGGGGAGTCTGCTTCTCCCTCTACCTCTGCCCCTCCCCGCTGCTTGTGCTTGCTCTCTCTCTCTCAGATGAATAAATAAAATCTTAAAAAAATAAATAAAATATACCATTGTTTCAGAGATTCATTTGGTGAATCCATGTAAAATCACCAACCATCATGCCTTATAGATGGTAGGCTCCCAATAATGCTGCATGAGGATGGGTGGAGGTTTCTTTCATAAAAAGAAAGGAAGTATCAGCAAGGAAAGCAAGATAAGCCAAATAATAGAGGTGGAAAATGACAAAATAAATTCACTCTATTAAGTATGCCAGTTTGATTGACATTGGGGGGGGGATCAATATAAAGGAGAAGAAAGGAGCCAGACTGTAATACCTCCCCCAGAAGTTTGGACTTGACCTTTGAGAAGTGGGGAGTGGCAAAAAGTATTTTAATATGACTATACATCCCTAAAACAGCATTTTGAAAATGTTTTCTAAATAATTATACATTTACAGCCCAAAATATTTTATTTAACACCATATTTATTTAAACACCATGCCTAATTATACTTCTGACAATGATCTAATGATGCAATGTACAGAATTACTGAAGTTAACATCAAATTATTATTCAGCTATATTTGAGAACAATAGCGTGGAACTTCATCTGAGTATTTAAGTGGGTATTCCAGCCTCCCATAGAAATTTATTGCTCTATTTTAAGAAATTTATTCAGTTAAAAATTACCCTCTGACAACAAAATTTTCACAGTAGGCAATTCTCCCCCCAAAACTTTGGAAAATCAAGCAAGACACTATTAACAAAAGCATCAGAAAATTTTTGTCCAGACTGTGTGTTTTACTTGCCTAAGATGTCCAGAAGGTAAGTCAGGGTAACTTTACAACTTCCGTCAGAAGAGTGGTATTGCCAGGTGTCCAAGAAGAAGCTTGAAAGCAACTATCACAAACCCCACCTTGGGAGGATCCCAGTCAACAATATACATCTCCTGCAGCAAGTGCTTGTTCTTCACAGTGACTAATGCTTTGATGAAGGAGTGTGTTGGTGGGGGGTGTGGGTGTGCATGTGCTAGAGTGCAGGAGGCCTGGGGTGGGGAAGATACTCTTTAGAGCACTATGCCAGGGAGATTGCTGATATTTCTGAAATGAAGCATCATATATTACACTAAAATATCAACTAGGACAGCTGATGCCTGTCCTGCTCCTTGAAAGAATTCAAGTCTTTGAGACAGTCACATTCTTAGTTACTTTGCAAAAACTCTGATGAAGAAAGTGAGAAAGATGTGTTAATATTTAATAAGCCTACTGATCGATTACTGTGCCTCCTAAAATGTTCATCTCTTTGACTGGTGGGAAATGAACTTCATTAGGATTTCTCTGTTACCTTATAGCTTCTTGTTAACATTTCCCCTTTTGGGGCCCTGAGAAAAAATGGATAGCTTCTTTCCATGAATCTCTGCCAACCATACTCTCCTGCACTGTTTTCCATATTCATTTGCTCTGAAAAGTGGATGTAAATCTCATTTTGCAAGGAAAATATTATCAGTTCTTTGTGATCTAAAGTAAAATTCATGAAATGGTATTTTTAGATTCATAGAAGTAACTAGTAGATTGATTTAATATATGGAAGCTGGTACTCTATTTAGTTTCAAGCTATGAATATCAAAAATATTAAGCACACTTTTTTTAACTTCATTTTACATGTTTTATTTGAAAAAGCCAAAGAAAAAGCAGAACTGTGAAAAAAGGGAAACTACTAGGAAAAGATTTGTCTATATAAAATAATTACAAAATGTCATTTATTTAAAACACTTCAAATAGAGGAGAAAAAGGAAATAGAGTATAACACATATAATGCTAGCCGTAAAAGAGAAATTAAAATGCTGATTAGTAGAATAATTATCATTGTGACACCTCATACATAAACGATTCACACTGAAGCTGAACTTAGTGGTGGAACAAAACTTGTTAAATGTATTGATAACTAAATATGTGCCTCGAACTTGTGAAGTGTCCTCATGCATTATCTCATTAAATCCTCAAACCAAGAATTGAGATCTATCCTATAGCCTCCTGTTATTCCTATTTTATTAATGAGAAAGCTCAGGGAGAGATTATGTGAGAAACTTACCCAAGGTCACATGTTTAAAAAAAATATTTCCAAAGGAAGTTGAAACCAAAGCATTCTGCTTCTACAGCCCAAGCTCCTAAAGAGTTTCCATTCACGGTGGCAAGGCTGAAAGGGATCAGGTGAATTCCCCTTGCGAAATTTTACTTATTTTCAGAGAAAGCACAAGTAAACACTCCAAGAGAAAAGCTGACCAGCAAGGAAAAGGTTGTTTTCGAATGGGCTAAAATGAAAAGCTGGACTTCATTTTGATGATTTTAATTTCAATGAGAATGTGATTCAGGAAAGAAGAGACAGAGAATGGGCAGAACTCATTCTTGTGTTTTTATTCCCATTCTAAAACAATAGCATTAATATTCGGTTATTAAAGACACCATTTCCACTCTAGTCCTTTGTGGATGCTAGAAT
Source organism: Callorhinus ursinus (assembly GCF_003265705.2). Lineage (NCBI taxonomy): Eukaryota > Metazoa > Chordata > Mammalia > Carnivora > Otariidae > Callorhinus > Callorhinus ursinus. Next base: position 35,655,139 of record NW_027397071.1, read on the forward strand.
TATCTTGGTTCCTAAGCATTTAAGAACCCAAGCTGATGTCCCATGGGCACCTGGATGGCTCAGTCGTTAAGTGTCTGCCTTCGGCTCAGGTCATGACCCCAGGGTCCTGGGATCGAGCCCCGTGTCAGGCTCCCTGCTCAGTGGGAAGCCTGCTTCTCCCTCTCCCACTCTCCCTGCTTGTGTTCCCTCTCTCTGTATCTCTGTGTCTCAAATAAATAAAATCTTTAAAAAAAAAAAAAGAACCCAAGCTGATGCAAATGAGTTTCTATCACAACCCACAGCCAGCTGGCTACATAATTAGTAGGGCCCAGTACAAAATAAAAATGCAAGTTTACTTGTTCATAAATTATTAAGAATTTCAAAATGTTTACAGGAGAGCATTAAACCAAACTCAGAGCTGTGTGACTGCATAGTCAGTGAACCTATGAAGCTTCTTCTCTGCCCACAGCCAGAGATTGAGCCCTTATTCTCTCAACTTTTACAAGGGGGAAGATTTTTTTGACCGTTACACTATTCGTCTTTGACTAGAAATTGTGGATAGACAAACTTAGTTCTCTTCCCTCGTTTGAGATAGATTTAATTTTTAACATTGACTTATAACTTCTTCTTTCAGGACACTGAAGGAAGATTACTCAGTATCTTCTGAGAAAAAAAAAAAAAACAACCGACCGACCAACCTGTGATTTTGGGCAAAAAGAGAAGCTTTGAACAAGAAAACGTGTTGATGTTATGTTTTATCCATTTTAAATGTAACCTACCTCTGGAAAAGGATATACATTTTCTCTGTGTACCTACTGAAAAGTAAATAGAACATAACCATGGTTTGTCTTTTTATTTTTTTTTTTAATAAAAAGGACAAAACTATGGCATGGTTATTTCAGAGGATCTCCACATCTGGAGTGTATTTCCTATTTTGAGGAAGGGGGTAGAAGAACAAAAATGAAAGGAAAAAACAGAAAATCTTTTCTCCTCTACCTCACTCGCAGTTTTCCCTGCCTCCAATTTTACTATCTCACCATTTTCCGAGTAGAATTGGCAGGATCGAAACTAGGTAATCGTGAGGGGTAAACTACTGAGTGTGAGAGAATACAAGAGTTATCTGCCAACCACATTAGCTCCTGGAAGAAGACCTCTCACCTAGAAGCTGGTATGATTTTGTTAATACTATGAAACTTAACCAAACATAAAGTGGTAGGAAGATGTTATTGTAAGTTACAGTCTAGAGGAGGGACTCAAGATACGGAAAACAGGGTTCCTTTTGAGCAGTCACACTCATTAAGTCAGTCTTCATCTAGCAACCGTTAGGAGCCAAGCATTGTCATCTACTGGATTCATCAGAGCTACCCCATGGGACCATGAACACTCTGAATTCACGCCTCCAAGGAACACCGTTCTCAGACTTTCTGATGGACCCAGAGTGGCTCCACTTAGAATTGTGCTCCCAGCAATGCTGTCTGTAAGATGCTAGTGACACAGTACTATTGTATATTCAATAACATTTCATTAGCATCAAAAACACTAGAGGAAGCTAAGACTACCTGCTAAGAGGAATGGGTGAAAGAGAGAATGTTGGGTGAAAGGGCTGACGGGTAAATTCACAAAGAAGTACCAACAAACATTAGGATGATAAAATGGTATCTTTCTTTTTGGCCATTATTTGGAAATGAGATACTGAGTGAAACCACTGAAAGCATGTTTAAATTATGATATGCACTTAATGCAATATATATGGAAACAGGTACCCTATTGCTCCAATCCCTTCTTGAATTGTGTTCCTGAGTTTAATTTGTAAGATTTACGCATTTCTCCTCTCTTAACCTTCCCATTCTTCATGAATAATTTTTTTTTTTTGGTAGAATCCCATGTTTTCTCATTACAGAGAAACTTAACTCAGTCCTGTCTTTTGTTGAATGTTGAATATTTAAATATAGCTTTCATTTCAACTGCAAGCTTTTTCTTATAGGTAGCATTTTTGATATTGAAAAGAATAAATCTCTTCCCAAGTGGCTTATATTTATATTTAAAAGCAATTTATAAGGCAAATAAATCCGTACATGGTGTTAAAACATTCTAATATCTGAGAGTCTACGAAATAAGAAACAATGCTGATTTTGCTCTTCAGTTTCATCATGTCATATCATGGTTTTACATAAAGATGATAACTTTGGTGTTAGCTAATCCACACATCTTTGGAAAAGAATAACCTGGCCTGAGGTAGATTCAGCATATGCATTGTTTCACAATATGTTTTTAACATAGTTTTCTCTGAACTTTACTAATTTTCCTATTGATTAAACATGTCTACTTGAATTAGGCATAACTGATGCTCTGGCAACTATCATAGATGAATCTTTGGGGGGCTGTAAGGTGTACCTGGGGTTTTAGATTTCATCATCCAGGCTTACTTCATTCTAATATAATAAAATTCAGCAAATGGCAGGCTTGACATAGGACTGAAATAATCAAACATCCAGTTATTTTTGAGGAATCAGTAAATTGCATGCTAATGCTGACTGAGGTTATATTTGTGTATGTGTTTAATTTTTTTCAAGGGGTTTATGCATTACACATAGTATTTGCATGTGCTTTTAAAAACAATTTAGTATGAAAAATAACAACAACAATTTTTTTTCCTCTCACAATTTGTTTTTCTTCTCCAAGACTTGTTCAGTGCTACAAATAAATTGTATCCATTAGGTGAATTCAGTCAATTATTTTGATAATAATTGGGTGGCAATTAGTATTTTCTTGCCATAACATTAGTATTATCTAAATTATTTAGTCATTTTACACCATGAGTGGCTATTTGAAATACACATCATTTTACTATTAACTTCTTATAAGCTGAAAAGGAAGTTTTCATTACCTAAGGTAAAAATTATAAGTAATTTCAAGAGTCTTTTAAGTTAAAGGATAATGGGAATCTCTGGAGATACTTCTGACAAGGAGCATGCCCTCCCACCGAGGGTCAGAGTTCAATTCCTAAAGTCATCCATCACATTCTGCCTGGCAAGGGTTGAATAGCTGCAAAACAGAATAGGAGACAAGGCGCTCTTGCTGATCTTCTAAGTCATTTTCCCGCACACAGTTCAATAAATACACACACCTATTCACAAACACCATCCACAAATAGCGAGACATCTTAAAAAGGGCCTCTGTGATCAGGAAAAGCAAGTTTTAATGTGACTTGAACATCAAAGGATTTTATATATTTGAGATCTTCTTTCAAATGCTGTTTTGATTGTATGACAGAAAAATAGCATTTCAGATTACTATTTCAGTTACAAAGAATTAGTTGAAAATGTTTATTGAGCCCCTTTATGCCAACGGTTTTGAGAGTCATGAGCAGTGCAAAAAAAAAGAAAATGTTTAGGTAAAGGCCCCTACCTGTAGCTGGTCTGTCAACACACATCTATTTAGCACTAAGAGTTCCTGAGGAACCTATAACCTAGTGAGACTTGTGAGCTAAGTCGGGAATTGAATGTTAACTTCAGGTGGCTCCACCTTAACTAGATTTTCTAATCTCTTTTTCTTATGGTATGGCCTTCGTGTTAAGGAACATAGGTTAGGTAATTCTTCTTTAAAATACCTTAAGATTAACTACTTAGCCTGTTCTACTTACTAAAATACATTGCAAATTTTCTCTATAATTCTTCATTTCTAAAATGTGGGCTCGGGTGCCTGGGTGGCTCAATTGGTTAGGCGACTGCCTTCGGCTCAGGTCATGATCCTGGAGTCCCAGGATCGAGTCCCGCATCGGGCTCCCTGATCAGCGGGGAGTCTGCTTCTCCCTCTGACCCTCCCCCCTCTCATGCTCTCTCTCTCTCTCATTCTATCTCTCAAATAAATAAAATCTTTAAATAAAAAAATAATAAATAAATAAATAAATAAAATGTGGGCTCAACTATAATGTGGAGACCAGCCGGTCTTCACAGCTGATACCCTGTGGCAGGCATAAGTTCTCAGTAACTATTTGCTAAATTAATTAACTAAAAAACCACTCCCCACCCGCCACCAAATCCTGGGCCTGGAGGAAGCAATCCTGTAAGTGAAAAGAACTGATTATGTACAAAACAGCAGTCCTCTCAGAAGTACTAAATATATTTCGCAAGCATGAGTCAATCCACGTCTTTCCTAAATATGAAATAGGTGTAGGATATTTAACTTATTTATAAACCAAATAAAGTAACTGGAAGGATGCTTTTCTCTAGGCTTATGAAATTAAACCTATTTGGGGTTCATATTCCATCTTCGGTATGAGGGAAAGATTAGAGTGAGCGTCCCATGGATAAGAACTCCCTTTCGCTCACTCCATATTCATATATTAATCAGGTCTGTCATAGTCCTGGGCATTGTAGTTTAACATGTTTTTCTAATATTAATTCAACCAAATTCAAAAATCCTTTATTCTTGGGGCACCTGGGTGGCTCAGTTGGTTAAGCGACTGCCTTCGGCTCGGGTCATGATCCTGGAGTCCCGGGATCGAGTCCCGCATCGGGCTTCCTGCTCAGCGGGGAGTCTGCTTCTCCCTCTGACCCTCTTCCATCTCGTGCTCTCTATCTCTCATTCTCTCTCTCTCAAATAAATAAATAAAAATCTAAAAAAAAAAATCCTTTATTCTTCACCAATCTTTTGATTCAGGAGATTGTCTTTAAAAGTTAGAGGATGAAGATTCAAACAAGTGGATGGTTGCATTTCTTAAAATTCCCTTAAAAATAGTCTAACAAGAAATTTCAAATATACCCCAAAAAAGAAAGCATCCTGACCCAACTTTCTCAATGAACTCTAAATCTGAGTCTTACAATACATTATATATAAAGAGATTTTTCTATACAGACTTCTCTTAACCATTTCTTTTTTTAGCTACCAGACTAGGGAAAGTGCCATTTAAATAGGTATTGCAATCAAAATATCAAAATTATCTAAATGATATCAATACTTCCGGGGAGATAAAGAACAATGATAGTGATTCAATATTAATTATAGTGTTTTCTAACTTAACAAAACCTTGATCTTTACCAAAAATATTTTAATTTCCTAAGATGTGAGAAAATCAGAAAAGTAAATAATGGAACTGACTTCTGCTCTCTCTAAAATGCAACGTTCCTAGGTTGACTTAAAATGAAATTGTCTTAAATAATAAGAAAATCGGATAAGAAAATTCTTAATTGGCATACGCACTTGCCCAGAACTTCAATTATTCTTCACAACTTGTGGTCTTAAAATTTGGAGAAAAATATAAAGATTGATTGAAGAAAAAATAACCTCAATAGTTTTCCTAAGATATGAAATTCACATGATTTAAAATTTAAAATGATTTGAAGCATCGACATATTTCACGTAAAAATCAAGAATTTCAAATATTCTTGCTAAATTTTCTTCTTTGGGGGACCTTATGAAAGTGGACAGAAACCTATGTATGCACACATCTTACCTCTTCCGCCAAGAGGCTGATAAAACATCTTTTCAGTTCTAGTCGCCAGATTTTATTCAGCTGTAAGGTTATGGCACCCCCTAGCCCAGCCTAACAGAATAGCAGTCAATTCCGGCACAAACTGAAGTTTAAAGGGAGCCTTAGAGAATGTACATAAAACACGGGAGCTTTTTAAAAATATTCTCAATTTCAAGGAGGTATTTTATGGGGTGGTAACTATTTTTATTTATTATTGTTTAGAATTTCTGGTATCTAATCTGTTCTGACTCTGAATTGTACCAATTGCTGGCAAAGTACAGGAAGCTGATTTATTCTAAAGATAGCATGGAACATAAACATATCCAACAGATTTTCACTGGTTCTCTAAATTTTTCCCCCAACTCCAGGTCATCAAAGAGCCAGATACCCAGAGTGCAAGTATGAAATATAGGACATGGATGTGATGGATATTGACAAATCTTTTGCTAATAGGCAACAGCTCTTTGGAGGGGGAAAAAAAAATATATATATATATATATATATAAATACACATATACATTATTTAAAAATAGATCTGAATAAGACATGTGTGGCCACCATTCAGAAACAATATTTACCATTATTGTTTTATTTGTATATTGTACATTAAAGAAAGAGTTGAAAAATGAAGAATTCTGATGTTCTTATAATAAATTTAAACTGACTTTGCTTGTCCTATCTTTGAATCTTCATGGTTTCCTTATTAAGCTACAATGACTATTTCCAGCATATCTTAATAGCGTTGCTTGCATAGCACCTGTCAGTAGGAATTCAGCAGTATAAACCTTAAAGGCTTTGATGGGAATGTAAATGGAATACCAATTTGCCAATGCAGCACTCAAGCCTGTACTATTCATGGAGTTCACAGGATTCTGATTAGTCTGACATTTTTTGCAGACTTCAGGAAAAGAACTATTATAAAACTTGGAAGCAAACAAAAGGTAAGTTTCCTCACCTTACTTAGCCCATTTTAGATCTATTTGCAGCAGGAATACTTGAAAGGCAGCTTCCTTTATTCTGAGATACTGTAAATCTAGATACTGTAAATCACTCGGTCAATGTACATTAAATTTAATTTAGTCTGACCACCACTACTATTCAAAGACCAGCAAATTGATTGTGTTACTAAAAGGTGATCGCTTTGATACTGCCATTTAATGAACTCCATGCTCGTACATTGCTCCTAATGCACGCTATTTTAGATCACTTAGTCAACTGCACTCTAATTGAATTTATCATTTGAAACCTTGACTTGATGCTAATGGTCCAAAATAGCTGAGTCTTTCCCGAGTAGTCCTGTCTATGAAATGCCATATATTGATGTTTTCCTACAACAAACACTTGTCTTTCTTGTCTTTTTGGCAGGGCCAGTTGTCAGTCATGGAGGTACAATTATAAGAAAACTTGCATTTTAAAAAAGGTATTATTGACCTCTGCAGATTGACTGGCCACATCAGAATTGAAAAGTGGAGCTCTGGCAGACTTAATGGGATATATGCAAATTCTCCAAACACAAGCCTGAAACTGTCATATGGCTGCTGTTATTTTAAGATACGCATGATCTCCTTTTTCTGTTCCATCCGTTTTATTTTCACTAAATGGAGGCAGCATGTTTGCAAGACTAGTCTGGATTGAGAGAAATGGCAACAGTATTTACTTGGTACCACAGTGAAGGATCATCACTGGTGCCAGTTGGTTTTATAAGCCAGAGCTGGGAAAAAAGCGAAACTGATGTAAGGTGACATTAAACCAGGAAAAAGGAGTCTAAAAATGACATGATGTCTGTAGGTTTACAAAATCAAGGTAGCATTGTAGAAATTAGAAAAGAGTAGAGAATTGTAACTGATTATGCTTTAATTTTTTTTTTGTGAAAGAAGAACCTAATTTAGTGTTGCATTGTAGTTCAAAAATAGCTCCGCATAATTCATAAGGTGCTGTACTTGAGGAGCACTGAAGTTCCTCATTATGATAATGTTTTTTGATAACTTTTATTGAACATAAGCATTCCCATGATTAAATCTCTTAATAGGCATCTCTCTTCAGTACTGGTTGCCATAATTTCAAAGCTGTGCTACACACATTTCTGTGCCGAAACAAGATGATATCTGACACTGCTAGCCAAGAATCTAATGGGGGGATAAATGCATGGAAAAAATAATCTAATTTACAGTAAGATTTCCAATGAAAAATTACTACCTATACAAAGTTTTGAGCAAAAAAAAAAAAAAAGGATTAGTCATCATGGGTTTTACTCATAGAACCCAAGTGAAATAAAAAAATTAAGCATATTTTTGAAGTTTCCCCAATTTTTAAATTCCCCTTTCTTTTACATATGTGTGCCCTGTTAAGTTCAACCTCATAGGATCAATTAGCTAATCACACCTAGACCCATAATGTCTTCCTCCTCATTGGTTATATGGGGCTTCATAAAATTTGAATGTCCTGATAATTAAAAGTTAGTCATGACCAGGAATGCTCTTGTCAGGTCCCTTGTTGCTCAAATCCTACAGGATGACAGGAAGTTGTCCAGGAGGAGACTAGCATGCAGTAGGTTTGCTTCAAAGTTGAGGGACCCTGAACTAAGGAACCCACAACCTTCTATAATGATTATAAGCAAATCTGCCTAACTGAACCGGGAGGGGAGCATTATAATATCAATTATCATATTGGGCAGCATACTAACCGGTTCTTTGTTGTGAGGGATACACTATTTCAGCTTTCTATGCTGCTTGATGTATAAACGTCCATAAAATGATAATCTGGAACAAAAGAATCAGTGCCTCTGCTTGCACAGAAATACAACAGACTCACAGAGAATCATCTCTCCAAACTCTCCTTCTGAACTCACATAGAATGCATTTTTTGCTCTGTGTATGTTATCAGATATATCTTTATGCTTTCATCAGTACATCTGGCATCCCCAAATCAACTATAAGCTCCCAGAAAACAAAACTCATTCTCATAGCAACATATATCTTAATGCCTAATACAGTGTCATAACCTGATTTGAGCTCAACGTGTATTTAAGATTACTGATGAGGATGAATGATTGAGTAACTGGTTGATGGTGGAAATGATTCTAAAACTGAAAGTTGCAGTCAATTTTCCAGAGGTTTTGCCCTCATGATGCCAACCGTCTAGATGTTTACAAATCTGGAGAATGTTTGATGGTGGGAGTTATTTAGAATACAGAGTTATACAATCCACAGAGTCTCACTCTTTAAACCACGCATTTTGATATGATGTGGAAATAGTCTTTGTCTACAGACCTGAGCTGGTGAAACATATGCACATTTAGTTAGAGGAATTTGTGCAGAAAATGCCCTTGAGACAAAAAGAAACAGAAATTTAGAATGAAGGGGAAAATAGAGTTAAAATGAATTCTAAGTCAAAAGTCATGTTCCCTTTTTGGCAGCTAATAGCTAGAAAGCTTGATTTGCACTGTGGAAACAGGGACCTGATGTTCAAAGTACTTCACTGGTAAAGTGCCTGGAGTACATTTCTCTGGTACACACATGTAGCTTGAAAGTTTCATTGTCTTTAAAATACTACTAAGGACTCCTATAATATATTAAAAAAAATCCTTACAATCAAGATTTTTTTTAAAGATTTTATTTATTTATTTGACAGAGAGAGACAGCGAGAGCAGGAACACAAGTAGGGGGAGTGGGAGAGGGAGAAGCAGGCTTCCTGCTGAGCAGTGGAGCTCAATGCGGGGCTCGATCCCAGGACCCTAGGATCATAACCTGAACCGAAGGCAGACGCTTAAAAACTGAGCCACCCAGGCACCCCACAATCAAGATTTTTTAAAAGCACATTAGGGATCAACAAACAACTGCATAGAGAAACAAAATAAGCTGCTTCTTAAGAATTAATACATTGCTTATATCAATTGAATATCTTATCTATCAAGTGAAACAAGAGAGAGAATGCGTTTTTGTGGACAGCTTTAAATGTATCTTCATATTTAAGGTAAATATGAGAAGAGCATCAACATACTTTGCAAATATCATGGCTCTTATTTTGTACAGTAAAATAAATGAAAGCTCAGCCAAAGTCTGAACCAAGAAAGGGCCAGTTCTTTTAGAGAGAAAAAAAAAATCATTTGAGATGTAAATATCTGACAAATAACGTACAGCAGCAAAGGGAATTTAAAAGGGGTTTTGGAAAGAAATGAACAGTTTCTAGTTGTTAAGGTAATTAACCTTTTTTTCAAGATCATTAAAAAATGTTTTTCCTGCACACTACTAATTTTCTTTCAGGTTATAGGGGTCATTGTTTAGCAGAACAGGAGGGGAAAAATTGAGAGCTGGTATTCATCTACCTAGTGCAAAGGGGACACAAACAATATTAACAATCAGTGTTACATTCTTTCTTTTTGGCCTGTGTCTTCCTACCCTGGAATTCTACTGCAGGGCAGTGAGATACACCTGTAAAAATAGCACCCGTTCAAATATTAATTACCGGTAAAAATTATCAGTGTAAAATAGTTCCTTCAGTAATTTTTTTTAAAGATTTTATTTATTTATTTGACAGAGAAAGACACAGCGAGAGAGGGAACACAAGCAGGGGGAGTGGGAGAGGGAGAAGCAGGCTTCCCGCAGAGTGGGGAGCCTGACGTGGGGCTTGATCCCAGGACCCTGGGACCATGACCTGAGCCAAAGGCAGACGCCTAACGACTGCGTCACCCAGGCGCCGCATTCCTTCAGTATTTTGAATATGTCTCACCATCTCCACACTACTTCATGGAAGGACTGATGTTCTTTTTAGCATTCAATTTTGCCTGAAACAATTTGTCCGACTGCACTGCAGAGAAATTTCTTTTTGATTCCATGCCCTGTGGAGCTGATTTCTAAGGGATGGCTACATTAAGGACAAAAACGCTGTTCTTGGAGTACTCTCACAAAACAGAAATGCTGAAAGGCTAAGGCGAGGGAATAAACAGCTATAATACCGTTCTGGCCAAGCACACGGTCACGCTGACCTCCTTAATTTCATAATTGCTTTAGCTTTTCATATGAAGAAGTTTTATTTTCATGGGTACTGAGCAATTTAAAATACCTCTGACTTTTGTAAGAATCCTTCGATAGAAGTTGAGCTCATGAGCACAACTTCATATGTATCTAGAAATTACAATAACTGAATCTGACTAATTACCCATGTGAGTTTCTGCCAAGCTAATCCAATCTACCTAGTTACCATACTGTTCAGTTTCTTTTTTTTTTTTTAAAGATTTTATTTATTTATTTGAGAGAGAGAGAATGAGAGATAGAGAGCATGAGAGGGAAGAGGGTCAGAGGGGGAAGCAGACTCCCTGCTGAGCAGGGAGCCCGATGTGGGACTCGATCCCGGGACTCCAGGATCATGACCTGAGCCGAAGGCAGTCGCTTAACCAACTGAGCCACCCAGGCGCCCTCAGTTTCTTTACTCAATATGAGGACAAAGCAGATAAACCATTTACAGTGTGATTGTTCAAGAGTTCAACTATCCTGAAAATCAAACCAACAAATAATAAAGCTGACGAGATGATAAAGAACCATGGAGCTCATCTACAGATAGAAGAAACATGATATAAGAAAAAGAGGAAAAGCTTTGAGGTTAGATAAGCCTGGGTTTGAAAGCTTACCAATTGCCTTATTTAATAGAAGTTTTATTTGAAGGATGTATATGCACATGTACTTATGGAAATGTGAACAACGCCTCTTTGGTCTCCACAAGAACTGGCACACAGCTGAGCTCTAGTGAGAACCTGACACATGGCAGAACCAAGGTGTCGGGTCTGAATGTGAGTGCTCTGCTTCTGTATAAGACTTAATTGCATTTAGCTTATCGGCCTTTTTTTTTTTTTTTTTGTCTCCTAACATATCTGCCTACTGGTAAATGACAAACTCACTCATATTTCTATTTCAGATTCCTGAAAGGGAAATGGAATGCTCCCAATTATCTTTTCCTACCTGGTTTGCCATCGCTGGTCAAGCTGTCAATGAAGGCACCAACTGAAGGTCCCAATAGAGTGTGTCTGGGGATGGAGGTAGCCCTCTGGCGGTAGCAAATGTGACAAGGTAAACCCTCTCCCTAAGGGCTAATGGACAAGCATGGCAACTGACATCATCATTCGAAATTCTACCTTTGGAAGTGTGGTGAGGGCTGGCAGGCACAGCGTGACCGAATCTGTGTAGTACTCAGCAATTGGCAGCTGTGCTATAGCCTCATGCTTAAGGAAATAGTCAGGAATGGGCGCAATTTAAGAAGTTCCCCAAATATTTATTTCCGCAACTTAACATTCTTAATATTACCCTTATCCTTCTTACTTTTAGATGGGCCTCTGGAACAGGTGGTCATTTTACCAGGAAGTCAGTTACTGATTCTATTCCCCACTCTGTGCACAGATTGATATATTTTTTTTAAGATTGATTTATTTAGTTGAGAGAGAGAGAGAGCAGGTGAAGGGCAGATGGAGAGGGGGAGAGAGTCTTAAGCAGACTTTGCATTGAGCACGGAACCTGAAGTGCAGCTGGATCCCAAGACCCTGAGATTATGACCTGAGCCAAAACCAAAAGTCAGCTGCTCAACTGACTGCACCACCAGATTGATATTTTAAAGAATAAATATGAACTTTCCCTAGTTTAAAACCCTTCACTGGCTCCCTATATTCCACTAGATAAAATTCCAACTTTTTAGAATGTACTTTCTTGTTGGTTCAAGTTTGGTTTTATGTTTGGCTTTGTCTTTGGTATTCTCTTTCCTTATCAACTTCAAACCCTATGTTTCACTTATATTTTTTTTTCTCCCTTGCTAGATGCTGAAATTACTGAGGTCCAAACACCATACCAAAAAGAGTATTTGATCACTAAAATTCAGTGAAATTCTTTCTGACAGAGATGGTTCCTGATTTTTATATTGTGTCTATAATGGCTATCATTATTAAAACTCAACTATCTGTGAAATGTAACATATCTAACTTTCTAATACAACTTTCTAATAATTTTCTAATCTAACTTTCACAATATCCTCATGAAGGACATATTATACTAATTTTGCAGTTAAGGAAAGAGGCTCTAGTAGGTTAGAAAACTTGCCCTACAGCTAGTCAAAAACAGAGCCAGACAGAAGTCAATCCTAGGTCCATTTGACTTTAAAATTCATGTTCTGTCCCATAGTAAATGTCATAAGAATGGAGAATCTAAGAGCCACCCATAATAGAAAAAATAAGTGATTATTAATCTTTGGTAACTCATGAAGGAACACCAAATCTGCGAGTATGTAGGCATTTTTGTTCCTACTTTCTACTAATCCTAGTTCTCAAGAATGGGATGTGGATACAAGCTCCTACAGTTTATTGTCTCTATTGTATTTACTCTTCCTGCAGTAGCTCAGTGTCCATTTTTAAATGGTGGGTAAAAAAGTTGTTTGCTTCCAGCTGTGACCATGATGTGAAGAGAATCTGACAATCAGGTAAGAGAGTCAGGATAAAGTATAAAATCAGGTAAGATAATGGTTTGTGATTACCTCCTATACAGGAAAGAAAGAGATCCTTTATTTATTCATTTATTTTTGCACAGATGTGTCAAAATTCTAAGATACTCCATTTTTAGGTTTTCCTAATCCTTTATTTTGTTTTATTAGTCTTGCTGCTTTTGAAAACAAATAAGTAAGTGCTTCTTTGCTGTTGTTTTGCTTTATTATTAATTGGTTGTTGAAATAAAAAAATAAGCATATTTTATAAAATGTAATTTTTTCTCATAGAGATAAGAAGTTAAAAATTTTCAAATATTACAATAATGAGGTTCAGAACAAATTCAATGCGATAGCATGTTACAAAGTTTCTTCACTGTTAATTTCCCAAAAGATATAGTACCAGTTTATAAAAAGATGAATTTATCTCTCACTTTCAGATATAATACGATAAATATATTTTAATGTAGATTATAATTACACATTGTAAACTAATATTAAAATACAGATATTCAAGCATTTCATAAGCTTGATAAGCCAAACATTCCAGTGAACCCCTAACAGGTACTTACTACTTGGGCTGTCCTTAGAACTTTGTAGAAAACCTATTATTACATTTCACGGATATTTGTTAACTTACCTTTTCCTCCTGAAACCTCAGAGCTCTTATCAGTGACAGATCTTCTCTTTTTGACCAAACTCTAGGCAGGCTTTTCTGGACTCGTTTCTCAAATAGGCCCTGACTTTTGGGTTTTTCCATGTTCATTTCTGCATTGTCCAATGTTAGCAAAAATCCTGCTAAGTCCAGTTCAGCCATCTTCAATATCTGATGAGTCATAATATCTGATTACTGGGTAACTGGTTCTCCACCACCCCCTAGGTGATAATCTGCTTACACTGGCCTCCTTCCAGCAAGAATCCTATTAGGTCAGTTTAGCTAGAAGCCCCCTGTTATCTCTGATGTTTCTTTTTAGTAATTTTCCGTTCACTTACTCCCACTCTGTTCCTTGGTTATAAATTCATCACAAGGGTCCCTACATTTATTGTGATGATCCTGGATAAAGTCTGCCTTACTGCTCTTTAACAAGGGTCACTGAAGACTTTTTTCTTTTTTTTTTTTTAAGATTTTTTATTTATTTATTTGAGAGAGAGAGAATGAGAGATAGAGAGCACGAGAGGGAAGAGGGTCAGAGGGAGAAGCAGACTCCCCGCCGAGCAGGGAGCCCGATGCGGGACTCGATCCCGGGACTCCAGGATCATGACCTGAGCCGAAGGCAGTCGCTCAACCAACTGAGCCACCCAGGCGCCCAAGACTTTTTTCTTTAACATCAATTTGCAAGGACTCCACAAGGAAGTCTTTCACCCTGTAGAGTTGTTTTGAGTATTTAGTAAGTTAGCATAAATGACAATGCGGAGCTTAATGCAGACACTTAAGAGACACTCGGTCTTTAAATGCTATGAAAGTATAATTTTCAACATGGTGAAATCATGGCTTTCATCAAACATAAAATGAATATTTATCAAAGATTTTGTTTAGCTCACCAATTAGTGAGGAAACAAAAAAAAAGTGTTAAAATTCATTCAGATGAAAATGTCATAATGATTTTTATTCTCTACTGGACAAAATTTATTTGCATTTCTAAGCACAAGCAACATTTACATTGTTATCGGTTTCCTAAAGCATAACTTCTGTTCTGATAAAATTGTAAAAATAACCTAGTCAATATAAAAGACAATTAGGGGCACCTGGGTGGCTCAGATGGTTAAGCATCTGCCTTTGGCTCGGGTCATGATCTCCAGGTCTTAGAATCTAGCTAGCTCAGCAGGGAGTCTGCTCTTCTTCCTCTTCCTCTGCCTCTTCTGCACCCCCGCCCCTCCCCCAGCTCATGCGCTCTCTCTCTCAAATGAATACATAAAATCTTGAAAAAACATTATAAAAGACAGTCAAAGGTGCTCAGCCTTATATAATCAGACAATCCCCAGAGGATCCAGTAAACAACCCAGTGCTTCACTGAAAGGACCCCCACAGGAACCTCATTTGTTATTTCCAAGTCAATTTCTTTTTGATAATTTCCCATTTCCAAGACAATTTTTTGACACTTCCTTTTTTATACAATTGCTTTATTTTAGGATTAAGACTTTATTAATCTTTGTATCTTCAATACTTAATGTATGCTTAGTAGTCTAAAAAATGATGGTTTAATTTATTTATTAATAACCACTCCCACTTATGTATCAATTTATTATATGCAAAAGAGCTTTCTTGTGTTTCCGATCATCCATTTGATTATCTCACACAGAGCACCAAAAAACAAAACAAAACAAACAAAAAAACAATAGCAGTTACAACATTATTTTCAATTCAATTTAATAAATATTTAATGAGCACCTACCACATACTCCCTGAAAAGAGGGGAGAAAGCTAACAGGACTGGCTTGATTTAGATCTCTTCACTTTTCCTCCCTGGTGGTACACTGGGCTTTTCTTTTCTGTCCTTTCTTTAATATTATCACCATGGAAGCACTTCTGGAGTTACAATTCTGCTTTTTATATGGTGTTTTACTCTGAACGCCAGAAGACAATATAAAAGGCATAACTACCTCCTACTGGTTTATACCTCTATCCTCACAATAGCCCTTTCAACAAGCTTATGGGGCATTGTAGATTGCTCCAAGAGGGAGTACAAAGCAAAGAAGACAGAGGACTGTCTTGAGATTACACACAGTTAGAGCGCCCCCCTCTCCGCTGTTTGCTGCTCTGTCTCAGGGACACTTTTCAAGCCCTTGCTTTTTATCAGCTGACTATCCCTTCTAATGAATCAAAAACACTTTCCTTCCCTTGGGAATTTCACCCTTGAACTTGCCTTCAAAGCAAAGGGAAATGCTGTCTAACTCTTCTCTTCTTGGCTGATCCCAGTGATAAGGTTTTTAGGAAAAAAAGAAACTAATGCTGCTTGAGGCCCTGGACAGCTTCAGATGCTTTGAATAAATGAGCCTTCAAACTGGGCACATTACATGGAAGAAAATATAGCTCAGAGAGCCTAAATAGTTTAATTGGAATTAGGATCTCAGAGGTGAGATCCAAG
Organism: Callorhinus ursinus; assembly: GCF_003265705.2. Lineage (NCBI taxonomy): Eukaryota > Metazoa > Chordata > Mammalia > Carnivora > Otariidae > Callorhinus > Callorhinus ursinus. Next base: position 35,671,132 of record NW_027397071.1, read on the forward strand.
CTCAGGATTCAAGGTTTGCACAGAGGCATGGAGTGAAAAAGACCTCTGCTTGCATTGACAACCATGCTCTGCAACTGTCAGCAAATTACTTACCCACTGGAATTCTTCTAGAAATAGTAATAGTATGTACCTAATAAGGTGGTTGTCAGTATGTAATTAGATATTGCCTGAAAGGCAAATATTCAGTAATATTTTAACTTTCAAATATTATTATCTCTAGTTAATGCTGTCTGCCAAAACTTTTACTGCTAATCAATACCAAGAACCAAACAGATAATAACAAAAATAACAAACATGAAGAAGTTACAAAGATGGACATAAAGTCCATAAGGTCTATATAGTTGTAACTGGGAACATCTAGGAGTGTCTGCTTTCAACATTTTTTCTTTTCCATTTCCATTACAGCTCTCCACCCCAATTCTCTCCTAATTTTCTAATTTTCCTCCTTCCATTAAGTGACACTTAACTCCATATTTTAGGAAATCCCCTATCTTCGCCCTGGGCTATTCTATTCATATCATTACTTGACTCAACTGTATAATTTTCATTTTTAAAGAAGTAAACTCCATCATAGTGGTCCACAGCTAGAAATAAGGAAGGAAGGAAGAAAGGAAGGAAGGAAGGAAGGAAGGAAGGAAGGAAGGAAGGAAGGAAGGAAG
>NW_027397071.1:35671800-35711358 GCF_003265705.2 Callorhinus ursinus
AAGGAAGGAAGGAAGGAAGGAAGGAAGGAAGGAAGGAAGGAAGGAAGAAAAGAAGAAAGGAAAGAAAGAAAGAAAGAAAGAAAGAAAGAAAGAAAGAAAGAAAGAAAGAAAGAAAGAAAGAAAGAAAGAAAAGAAAGAGAGAGAGAGAAAGAAAGAAAGAAAGAAAAGAAAGAAAGAAAGAGAGAGAAAGAAAGAAAGAGAAAGAGGAAAGAAAGAGAGAGAGAAAGAAAGAAAGAAAGAAAGAAAGAAAGAAAGAAAGAAAGAAAGAAAGAAAGAAAGAAAAGAAAGAAAGAAAGAAAAAGAAAAAAAGGAAGGGAGAGGGAGAGAGGGAGTCAGGAAGGAAGGAAAAGGATTTCTTATGTACACACTTCTCACTTTAGAGTTAAAAAATAATGCATATTTTTAACATTTCTTCTTTGTATACACTCATAGAGATTCTCATTTTCTGTACAAGTCCTTAACAAGTCCTAAAACAAGAATGGCGCATCTGTGTCTAAGTGGGCTCAATCCTACGGTACCCCTCATATGACAAAGCTGGATTTCTATAGGACCCTCTTTCAGTTTTTAACATCTCATTCCATAGGGCTCAGTCAGGCCCAAGCTTTTAGATTGATTTAAGCAGTAAACTACTGGCCCCATTCATTTGTTTCAGTTTATCAAGGATTCCAATTATGGCAGATATTCCTTTTCCACTGCTGATAATTTTTTTTTATCTCAGTAGTAATTTTTTTGACTATGATTTATTGACCCTGCTCTCTTCCCTTATAATAGGCAATTAGTAATCTCTTATTCAGACCTTCAATTCTACTTGTCACAAACTCACGTGAAAAGAGAAAAATTGACCCAAATCTGGACTAGGACAGAAACTTTGTTCACATTGTAATTTACAAATCCTTTTTGGGGAAAAAATATCATTCCTGACAAAAGGCTTAATTAATTTTCCAGTAAATTTTAATGAGAATAAGACTACTACTGAGAACTCAGCTATCTACTCCCTCAGTGGACCATTAATCTTGGGAGGGGCCTAATTACCTTTACCCAGTCTTGAAGGCATTGTTTAATAAATCTCAACTAGGTTCTTTGTTTGTCCTTTCTGGATAGTACAGCAATGGTTATCTAGCCATCCACTTTACGGATAGTATCTCCTAAAGAAAAATAAATCTAAACTGACTTGTTAAAAGTCTTTTTCCCCTGTACCCAGATTATAATAAAAATTTGCACATGTTCAAAATTAAATTGTCTAAACAAAATTTCACCATGTTATTTTTTTTAATTACTCTTAGTTTTGTGGTATTCATCTTTTCTCCTACCTGACTAGCTTTTAAATATGTTGATGGTAGAGGATCCAAAAATATTTTTTTAAGTTTTCTTGAGTCCTTATACCCAGCACAATTCCTAGCACATAGTGACTAAATAAAGATCAAACAAAAAGAAAGAGAAACAGACAGAGAGGTAGGGCATAAAGTAATACTAAGGAGACCGAAGAAGGAAATGAGGTCAGAGTACCAGTGTGTTTCTGAGTGTCTGGAATGCTATTCCAACACAACAGATCAAGAGCATTATCGAATATTAAGGAGCAAGCCATTAAGTTCTGAGGAAGTACATACCCAAGAAGACGTATAGAAAACATTTTGTTGGATTACAAATTTGAGAACACGTTGAAGATGGCTAATGAAGCATTAGTTGCATTCAAACTTGGAAACTCATTGAGGATGACTAATAAAACAGAAAAAAAGTAACAAAAATAATGCTCATGATTTGACCAGAATAAGGAGAAAATAATATAACCCCCAAATTTCTCTGAAGGGAGAAGAAGGGAAACCTACTACTCAGGTTTACGTGGAGGCAGCACCCTTGAAATAGGTGATGAAATCAGGATGCTCAAGACCTGTTTGATGGTGAATGGGGTGGTCACAGGTGGGGGAGGGGCAAGATAAATGCTTTTAGGTACCCCTGGAATTTGTCTTCATGCAATCTGTGCTTGTCAAGACACGGGACATGTGAGAGCAACAAAGACACTAGTCAGACTAGCAAGTAGAAGAAATAGTTTACTTTTTTCTTTAAATAAACTTTGCTCCAAGAGGATATTGTTTCTTTTAACTATAGGTCATTTAGATAAAAGCTAAAGTACTTGGACAATGTTCAAATTTTATCTATGCTCAGTGTGGAACAGCAAATGTATATGTGCTTTTCGTTTTCAGTACCATACTAGAAAAGAGAAACAAACAAACAAACGAATAAGAGTCATTTGGAAAAACAATTGCTAATCATCTGTCTAGTACTTACTTTATGCCTGGCACTGCCCTAAATGTTTTATAATTCATTTAATAGTTTATTTAGTTCTCAAAACAAGCCTGTGATGTATGTACTGTCATTAGCCCCATGTTGTGGATGAAGTAGGTGAATAATCAGATGAGGAGATTAAATAATGTTTCTGAAGTCACACAGTTGGTAAAATAAATATCCAGGCAGCCTGGCTCTAAATTTGACTTAGGGAGCTTCTTCCATGGAATCCCCATTTTTATCACCTCTTGTAACTTTACAATATTTCTCTGAAGTTTATAAAAAGAAATTTTCTCAGAAAACAGAGTTGACTGATTAAGATCTGTGATTCCACTTTGTGACTGGGGTTAAGTTGGGGAACAGGTCTTTTTTCTCATTGTTTAAAATAATAATAGTTTCTGCTTCATGGGGTTATTATAACAATAAAATTAAAATGTGAAATGTCTATTATTGACCTGGCACAGGGTATATCTATACCTATGTCTATATTTATGTTTAGTTATGGACAGAGATACAGATTGATAGAATGGTAAGTATAGATAACTGTCATCACTAACAATATTAAAATATTACCTTAGAAATGAGGAAACTGAGAGTCAATGTTAGGTTAACTTCTTGAGGCACAAACCTCCTGGACATCAAAATATGAAAGCCAAGTTTTCTATGGATTTTTTTAATACTAATGTATCAAAGACCCAAAAGTTCCACTATTTAAATAAAAAAAACCTAATAGCTATAAACAAATAAATTTGTGCTATACGCCTATTAAAACCTCAGAAGTCCCTTTCTTCACTCAACAACTTTTATATCCTAAAACTTGTCACATTGTCAGTTTTTTTCCTCTTATATCTCATCCACCCATAGGTCGTATTTCTTCTTTTTCTCTGCACTCTTCCTTTAATTATGTAGATCACTTTATCAGGTTCATCTGCCTGGCCTTGAGCCCATAAAGCCTCACACTAATTTTTTGTTGTTGTTGTTGCATAATATTCTCTGTAATGAATTTGACATCTTCTACAGAAGATCAAGTCCTTCTCCAGACACTTCATTTGCATTGTCTTGCATAAATGTGTTTTGCATTAGCTAATTATTCAAAGTACTTTTCTGAGTTTCAGACAATCTGAGACAGTATTCACTGCTCATGTTTGTTAAATTGCTATTTTTCAACAACTTAAAATATTTATAACCAAGAAACATAACTGTGGTCTCTGGTGGGCTCTAGTATTCCTAGTGGGCTTTTTCTTTCATTTATGTTCAATCATTTACACAAGTGGAACCGAATGCCCTCTCGCTCAGCCTTTGCTGAGCGCACGTTCGTGGAGATTCTCTCAAACCTTATTTAATCTCATTTTGTGTAAAATCGGTTCATACGTCCGAAACACATATTGTACTGACCTTAAATATGTTGCAGCATATTAAATATTAATTTTTTAAGTTAAAAAAAGAAACCTAGAGGTACAGCAACTCTAAGATTTGTTTTTCCCAGGATAGAGACTAATTCAGCTGCAGCTAGACTGGATGAATGTTCTCTAAAAACATGAACTCCCACAAAGTACAAAAAAGGTTCTGCAAGTGTGGGTGAGCTCTGTTCATTGACTAAAAAAAAATCCTTTGCATTTCAAGGAGCAGTGAGCTACAACCCTGAATCATGAATACAGGAATTTCCCAAGTCACTTGTGATAACTCATTTCTGGCATTGTACACACTATTTGACACCAAATAAAACTTCTCTTTCATATCAGAGTTAAACTGTAATAATCTCTTGCTTGGTCTTCTGCATAACAGGCTCGGAAGTCTAGTGGAGTTGATGAGATCTCTTACAATATCTATTTTCAGCTATTGTCACAAACTACTGTGCTCTAGGGGTCCATGCTGTCAGCACAAAGCAAAACAAGGAACAAACAAACAAACGAAACAGAAAAACAACTTCATTTGAATTACATTACTAGAGTCCACCTGGGATCTATATTTTGCTCAGAAACTGACACCTATTGAAAGGGTACAATTTACATTCATAGAAGAACTAGCAAACTAGACATTTTCACTATGGCTGTCAATATAAATCGGAATACTGAGAGTAAAGTCTATAAGATATTAGGTCAAAATAAGCAACGTTGCTGGCAGTGATTTCTGAATTTCCAGAAGTGTTGACTGCTAAACTGTGATTCGTTAATGGCCTCTTTACTCTCTTACTTTAAGAATTTCCCATATTAAACTTTTTTTTTTAATTTTCAACCTATAGTTTCTGGTATATGTACTAAGGAGAAAATATCTGAAATGTTTATTTCTTGTCATTTCTTATCTCTTACTCCCCATACAATATCCAATGGCTCGTAATTCTAATTCCCAGAAAATACTGCTGGATTTTACTGGAACTTATGTATGTATAATATAATAAGCAATTAGTAGCATTGTCTTTTAGGGGCCCACAGATTTGAATTTAAGTTCTGCTTCCACCATTTATGAGCTAAAGAATCTTGGAAAAATCAGGTTGGCAGAGTCTAAGTTTCCTGAGTTGCCCTATAGAGCAAATGAAACACTATATGAGAAAGTATTTTAGAAATGAGACTATGATACAAGAGTTTGTAATTGTTGTTATGACTATATCATATGGGCAAGTACTCAGAAAACTTGATTTCTAATTCTTATTTGAATCTATAGGGGAAAAAAGGATTAATCCATTTGGTTTTCATATCTTGAGTGTTTTTCTCTCAAATTAAGCACTCTCATCATGTATGTTTTTAAAGACATTTAAATGATAACATAAGAGCAAATGTGTGAAACCCTGAAGATTTTGCTATTCAAAGTGTCAGCTAGTTCATAGGCATGCTAACAGCCCAATTGCAGGGCCAAGGAAGTGTTTTATTCCTCATTTAAATATTTGACTTCATTCCAATCTGACCTAATTCACTTGACACTATCTGAACTGCAGGTGGCTAGTTAGTTGTGTAATTACAGTTCCACAGTTTCAGTTTAATACTTTGGACTCAATTTAGTTGTACAAAGAGAATGCAAGATCACTCCATAGATTAGTTCTTTAAAGACTTTTGATCCTTTTGTATTTTAATAAATTTTCCAAATGCTATTATTGCTTCTCTTAAAGACGTGGTTCCTGAAAGCATTTGCTCTTTACAAGCTTAATATCTGCTGAAGAAAGCTGCAGAGAAATGTTCAATAATGGAAATACTAAGCCTTCATTTTCATAATCAACATGAGCTTTGAATCTTTATCAAACCTTTATCAACTGTTCATTACATTCTATCCTTTAAGCTCATGCTGACTTCACTATTGAACTCTTCGTTGTAAAGTTTATATTTCTTTTTCTTTGGCAAACACTTTTTTATGTATGTTTTGACTTTTGGAAGGACTATTATTTTGTTTTTATATTGTACATGGATTTTGTCAGTGTTCAGTATTAATGATGGGTTTCTACTCAACAACATCCCCATCTAAGTAGCAAAGTTTATTACATAGGAGGAAGTTCACAATTCATATTCCAGTTAAGAGACAGTTTGTCTATAGTTAAATTTATCTCAAAAAGAATTTAGTAGGTGGCTATTTTCCAGATGACTTTTAAACAGTTATCTTTAATCTCTACCTTCATTTATATAAACAAACATCATCATCTTGTGACTTATTATTTTTTATAATTTAAAAACTAAGTTGTCAGTAGCAAAAATGATAAAGGTTCTTTGAGCCAAAATGCCTTTGCGTTTATACATTTATTTATCCCCTTAGTTGTTCAACAGTGATTAATTTGGGGTCACTCTGCACTGGAAACAGTTGTATACTGCGCCAGAGAACAAAGCTGAGTAAGATATACTTCCTGCCTTTAGAGGACCCATGGTCTAGTGAGTAAATATAGCAAGATTAGTGCTTTAAGGAATATGACGTAAGAAGTGACCGGTATATGACCTTCTCTGCCTTAAAGATTAGAGAGAGATTTCATAGGAGGGATGTTTGCATTGAATTATGAAGACTGCATAAGACCAAGATGAAAAATGCTTAAAAATGTAAATAAGAAAATAAATAATAGATGGAAAGGTTATTACAAATAGGAATATGTTGTTGCCCTTTGAATATCACTGGCCTTTCTCTAGTATAAATGAGTTAGAGCTTTCCTCCCTGTTTTGATTGTGTAACTTGTTGGAAACCCTATTTGTAGATCTGGTGTCTCACAAGAGCTTGTGCCCAAGGCAAAATCCAGCCCTGGCTTATATTCAAACTGTTTCAGCTTCACAGATGCATACTTTGAATGATTATTTAAGATGCTTAAGGTAGTTGAGAAGTTCAGAACTTACAGCCCTTTACCTGCCCCCCGAAATGGCCTAAATACTGATTTTTTGGCATTCTGTAGAAAAGGGAATGTTCTATAATTCGAAATCACAGCTTCTTTTGGAATATGCCCTAATACGCAACACCTCATACTTGGAGACACTTCAGAAAATGATGAGAGGAGCAAGAAGCTGAGCTTCCCTCTTGTTCTTGACTTTCTACTTCCCACTATGGGATTTGCTAAAATTAACACTATTCAATGTGACTACACAGCTATAAAATTAATACATAATTTACATTCTTAAGAAGACAACTCTCATTTATTGTTTCCCTCCTTTTTGTTACAGTTCTATGGCTTTATTCTAATACCAGAACCCTGTAAATAAGTCTTACTATCCCTTTTATTTGCAGAAGAACCAATGCTAAGTCAGGTTTGGCTCTTGCCTGTTTTCTTACTATGGCAGAACAAGGATTCCCACAGTATGTACTATGTCCAGAAATCATAAGTCTCTCACTTGGGAAGTCGTGTAACTGGACTATTATAATAGTGGATTAGAAAATGATTTTGTAGTTAAAAATAAATAAGGAAACTCTATGGTGAAGAATGTCAGACCAAAAAAAAAAAAGAAAAGAAAAAAGACTAGATGAAGAAAAATTTCAATAAAATTTCTGATTCAAGTATACTTTTTCCACTGAATTATAATATATTTTTCTGGTGTCAAAATTCTTGGCAGAGCAGAACATTTATTTCAATATAGCCAAAATTTAATAAGTCCTTATGATGTGCCTCTAACATTGTGATAGATAAGACCCACCGAATGGAAAGTGAAACTATGTAAGCCAAGGAGGGCTTCCCTCAAGACCCAAGGCCCCAGGAAAGAGGACATAGCACCTCAGGTGTGCGAGGCTGAAAAACAAAGTCACAGGCACCATTCATTGAATTGTAAAACTAAAGTCCATGAAACTGTTACTTTTCTGGAGTTTTTCTTTTAAAACATCCACAGACATATCCATTACTATCACAAGGGCTGTTCGAATAGGATTCTCCTTAGCAGAACGTCTTAACGTTTAGTGCTATTTGCTGAAGAGATCAATGCACAGGATCACATAATTTTATTAATACATTAGGATTGCCAGCGATTTCCTAAATCTTCCTTCTTGACAAAAGATCTAAATTGTTGGATGTGACTGTCCCTTCCAACTTACAGAGCCTGCGTGCCATAGTTTCAAAACCATTATTTTTGTCACCCAGACTAATGTATGTTTTCACTCATTTTTTCCCAACGGATGAGGGTTGAACAAGTAAATATTATACTTTGGAATCAACTTTGATTCTTTTGTTTCACACCTGACATCCAAAGGATCAGAAATTATTTTGATGCTACTTTCGAAATCTACATAGAAACGAATCACTACCTCCCTAACCTACCTTAGTGGAAGTCGTCACGGTAGCTTGCCTGAAAAATTTCCAATAACTTTCTAATCAACTTCCTTTGTCTTCCTTACAGTCTATTCTCAACAAAATTGATTGCCAGCAACCCTCAGATCACTTCTGATTTACTTTCTTTGATTTCTTACTTCACCTAGCATCAAATCCAAACTCTTTTCTATGGCCTACAAACCGTATATTATTCTGATATTTTATCCTGCTGTCTTTTCTGCCCACATCTTCCATCACTCTTTTCCTCTCTGATTTTGTTCCAGCCACTGTAAACTCTTTATTTTTTCTCTAATGCAAGTAACATATTCGCACCTGAAAATCTTTATACTTGTCCTTCTCCCTACTGGAGCATTCTGCTCTCAAGTCTTCAGATGGCTCATTATAGCAATTTATTTATATGTGTGTTCACATGTCAGTCACCCTATCTGAGAGCCCTCCTTGACTGTCCTATATAAAATGCTATGTCTTATCCTCCCATTAATTCCCTGACACCACTTTTTTTTTTCTTCCTAATGCTTAACCCCACCTGGAATATTACATAATTATTATTTATTTATTGTCTATCTTCTTTTATATCATTATAATAAAAACTGAGGACAGTTATATCTATTTTGTTTACTACTTTTTTTAAAATATTGGTAGCACCTAGAACCGTGCATGGTATATATTAATGGCCTATTTTGCACTAAATGAAGGTCAAAAGGAACACTGTATAGTCTTTCCAAATAGGAGTACTGACACACATTTTTTTTAAAGATTTTATTTATTTATTTGTCAGAGAGAGAGAGTGCACACATGGGGTGGGGGAGCAGGCGGCAGGCAGAGGGAGAAGCCGGCTCCCCACTGAGCAAGGAGCCCCATATGAGACTCTATCCCAGAACCGTGGGATCATGACCTGAGCCAAAGGCAGATGCTTAACGAACTGAGCCACCCAGGAGTCCCCTGACACACATTTTTACTTTAAATAAGAGTATTTATTTAAAAGTCCTACACCTTATGATAATTATCATATGGTTTCACTCATATGTGGAACATAAGGAATGGTGCGGAGGACCACAGGGGAAGGGAAGGAAAACTGAATGGGAAGAAATCAGAGAGGGACACAAACCATGAGAGACTCTGGACTCTGGGAAACAAACTGAGGGTTGCAGAAGGGAAGGGGTGAGCGGATGGGGTAGCCAGGTGATGGGTATTAAAGAGGACACGTGTTGTGATGAGCCTGGGTGTTATATGCAACTAATGAATCATTGAACCCTCCATCAAAAACTAATGATGTAATATATGCTGGTTAACTGAACATAATAAAAAAAGAAAACTTATGTTTACACACACAAAAAAAATAAATAAATATAAGTGCTACACCTTTCCTTACAAAGCACTATTTCCAAATAAGAGCCCAAAGTCGGATCCATAAATTCTTTTTTAAGTTGAGAGGTTTCTCTGAAACAGGTTCTTGATCACACCCCAACACAACTGCACTTTGCTTCTCAATCTAGTTCAAAGGACAAATGTAAAGTAGGTTGGGAAATGCTGTTTGTGCTTTGAAAAGTACTAGGAATTACAGGTGTGATTAATCTAAATCATAATAGTTTATTTAAAATAATTACCTAAATACATTTTCTTTATAAAATATCTAACTCTTTAGAAACTTTTAGAAAAAGACATGGTTAGCTCCCTATATAGCAATTTTTATAGTTGTTTACTTGACCACTGAACATAGATAAATATTACCATATAAATTAAAAGGAACTCTACCCATGAGTCAGTATGTTCAAGTTATTATTCTCCTAATTTAATGCTGACAAAATCCAAATTTGAGTTTTTTTTTTAGAAACTCTCTAGAAGTTTAGAAACAAGTAGAATGTAGCCTTCTCTCATTTCCCAAATAGTAATAAAATCATTCTGTTGCCCATAAAGCTAAAGGTGTATTTCCAACTGATTTTATATCAATCTTTTATTCTGAACACTCATAGGTTTGACTTTGGCACAGGCTACAAGAAATACACTTTATAAGTCTCTTGCTCCCAAGTCTCTAAATTGCACATTCTGAAAAACTGGCTATTTCTGCGCATAACATAGAGATTGAATGCAAGGCTATAATTCACTTTCAGGTTTTCTGCTGATGACATAAACCACCAGAGCTTGTTGGTTTATGAACAACAACAGGACACAAAGATTGAATTATGGCATGTGTCAGTGATGAGAGATAAAGAATTGGCACCCACAACCCAAAGATAATAGTTTCATTCCATTTAAATTGGAGACATGGAGAAATATTTTTAAACATTTAAGAACAAGTCCATCTCTATAAAAGTTTACATTTTATAAAAGATAACTAGCAAGTGCAATTTAAGAAAATATCAGATCTATGCTCAATAGAACATAAACCAAAAAGATGATGTAAGAAAGTCCATAGGCTGACCTGGCACTTTACATAACTGAGATATTTTTAAATTTGCTGAGAAAAACTACTGTTTCTCCCTTCTGGAAGTAGCACTTTATAAAGCATTATATTAGCTCATTCATGACCTTACCTTGTGAAAGTCCTATACTTATTAACAGTGTAGGAAGAGGTTTCCTTTTCATTTCTTGATGTTTTTTGAGAGGGAGAGGAGAAGAGAGGTATAGGTAGAATAAGAAATGGCTGCATTATAGTATTTTATAAAGGTAGCCAGCAAAGTGCATTCTGACAACATTCTTCAATTTTAAGTTCCCACAGTGGGTCAGGTGCCATGTTTAAAACAGTCAGCTGGGTATTAAACTATGTAGAAGGAGTAAAAAATAAAGAGTTTCAGTTTGGTTGTCCTAGAGTCAATGCCTAACACCCAGTGCTCCATGCAGAACGTGCCCTCTTTAATACCCATCACCAGGGTTACCATGAGAGACGATAGACTCTGAAAAACAAACTGAGGGTTCTAGAGGGGAGGGGGGTGGGGGGATGAGTTAGCCTGGTGATGGGTATTAAAGAGGGCACGTACTGCATGGAGCACTGGGTGTTATACGCAAACAATGAATCATGGAACACTACATCAAAAACTAATGAGGTAATGTATGGTGATTAAAATAACATAATAATAAAAAAAATAAGGTAAGGTTCTAGAGCAAGTATTTTATTTGAGAGGGACTGGGAACATGAGTAGAGAAAAACAATGTTACAGGAAAAAGAAAAAGCAGCTACTAAGGGGTGGGTTATTAAACCAGCTATCTCAGTGGTCACTGGATCTTTGTACCAAACGAAAACTCTGGGCAAGGTATAAAATGATGCCTTAGCATTATCCTATGGGAGGGGTGATGACGTGGGTTAGTTATACTCTACAGTTATTGGTTCAATGACCAGGGTAGAGGAAGGCTATGTTAATTCATAAAAAACCCACAGTCCTAAAAGAAAATACATTGGCAAAAGTCAAGGTCAGAGAGTTACTGACCAGGTACTAGCACTGTCTGCTAGAGAGGGAATGCTTCGGGACACTGCCACCAAGAGAGGTCCAGAGTGGCATGACTTTTATGGTCAGCTCCTTCACTCATCAGAAATGCAATTGTAGGGGGCACCTGTGTGGCTCAGTCGGTTAAGCATCTGCCTTCGGCTCAGGTCATGATCCCAGGGTCCTGGGATCGAGTCCCGCATCAGCCTCAGGCTCCCTGCTCAGTGGGGAGTCTGCTTCTTCCTCTTCCTCTGCCGCTCCCCCGGCTTGTGCTCTCTCTCTCTGTGTCAAATAAATAAATGAAATCTTAAAAAAAAAAAATGCAATTGTGAACAAGTCCCAATTTCCTGCATATCTGCAAAAAAAAAAAGTTTAGAGCAGGTGATTTTTAAGGATTCACCCATTGCAATATTTTACAAACTAGAAATTTCCCATGGAATTAGATTATTAAATTCTTTAGGACCAAGGACCAAGACCATTTCTTAAAGCTTCAAGGCCTGGCTTAGCATCTAGCACCTGACACCCTCCCCCTACCTGCATGCCCTCCTCACACCTGGCACTTCCTATGGATAGATGGCATCAATATCCACCCACCTCTTTAAGATTCTGATTTGTTCTCACCCCACAGCCAATTCATTAAAAGTCATCCTGATTCCACCACCAAAAATACATATCAAATCTGACCATTGTAAACATCTTCACTGTTACCAACCAAACCCGAGCCACCCTGCTCCCAGCCTGGCCTGAAGAAGAGCCTTCCATTGTTTGTCCTTATAATCCTTTCTTCAGAAAGTAGCTGGTGTGTCCTTTTAAAACATAAATCTGCTTTTATACTTCAGATAATTTCTATTCAAATGAGTTTAAAATCCGTATTCTTTTTTTTTAAAGATTTTATTTATTTATTTGACAGAGAGAGACAGCGAGAGAGGGAACACAAGCAGGGGGAGTGGGAGAGGGAGAAGCAGGCTTCCCGCAGAGCAGGGAGCCCGATGCGGGGCTTGATCCCAGGACCCTGGGATCATGACCTGAGCCGAAGGCAGACGCTTAACGACTGAGCCACCCAGGCACTCCTAAAATCCATATTCTTTTATCATGATCTATAAAACAGACCTTCCTTGATCTTTCTCTTCTGCTTAACTCATCAGTATTGCTTCTCACTCCTCTTCCTCTTATTTCCTCTACTTTAGGCACTCCGGAGGCCATCTTGCTGCCTTGATTAAAAAACACTCTGGCCTTCTTCTCTGTCTCTCTTGGCTGAATACTTTTCTTCTATCTTGGCAGGGGGCAGGGTTACATCCTTTCAAGTCTCACCTTAGATTCTCTCTCTTCAAGAGATTGTGCTAAAGGAGCCTTCGGCTATCCCTGTGCAGCCCATTACTTTACTTTCTTCAGAGCACTTAACTATTATTAGATATTATCTCTTTTACCTAGTTTTCTATCTATTCATTTTCTACATTCTCTAAATGGAATTTAAGGTCCATTAAAGCTGAGGTTTATGTTGATGCATTCATTTCTATTGCCCTAACATCTAAAACAATGCAAGAAACTTGATAATGAATAGACACTCGATCGACATTTGTCTCATGAATGAATAGTTGCTCTTCAATAAATGATTGCTAATTTGAAATGAACAGAACTCTTCATTTGCAGATATATTCATTGATATCTTAGATTTTTAAGGAAAGGAGAAACAATATAATTGGGGCAAAATCACTATGTGGAAGATACTAAGGGGCCACTCTATAGAATTAACTTGAAGGGGTTCTGTAGTAAGTGGAATAATGGCCCCACAAAATGTCCATCCCCTAATTCTGTGAATATGCTAAATTACACAGCAAAGAGGAATTAGGTTGGAAATGTATTTAAGGTTGCAAATCAGCTAACCTTAAATAGGGAAAGTATCCTGAATAATCTGGGTAGGCCCAATGTAATCTCAAGGGTCCTCAAATGTGGAAAAAAGGGACAGAAGAGAGTCAGAGGAAGATGTCAATATGAAAGAAAGGTCAGAGTATGCAATGTTGCTGGTTTTAAAGATATTGACCAAGAAATGGGCTAGTCTCGAAACACTAGAAAAGACCCGCACCCTCCCCTAAAACCTTGGTTTTAGCCCAGTGAGATCCATTCTGCACTCCTGACTTCTAGAACCATATAGTAATAAATTTGTGTTGTTTAAGCTGCTTAGTTTGTGGTGATTTGTTAAAGTGGCCATAGGAATCTGACACGGGTAATTAGGACATTGACATAATATCTGAGGCTGGAGAATAGAAAGAGCAAATAACCCAAAGAAATAAAGAATGTTATTTCCGTCTCAATATAAATACATGCCTTAAGTAGTTCTAATCTGTGATAATTCTGTAGAATTGTTTTATATTTAAATCTTTCCTTGCCAGGACGCCTAGGTGGCTCGGTTGGTTAAGTGTCTGCCTTCGGCTTGGGTAGAAACCCAGGGTCCTGGGATCCAGTCCCTGCATCAGGCTCTTTGCTCAGTGGGGAGCCTGTTTCTCCCTCTGCCTGCCACTCCCCCTTGCTTGTGTGCTCTTTCTCTCTCTCTCTGACAAATACAGAAACAAAATCTTTTAAAAAATTTTAAAAAATAAATTTTTTCTTGCCTATGAATAGATCATCATAATGACCCTATGAAGTTTCAGTATTCCTATTTTACAGATGAAGGAACTAAGGTCGTAAGAAGTCTAGGTGCTTTGTCAGAGACTGCACCACAAACAAGCAGCAGATTCAACACAGGAAATGCTAGGTGGTATATAGGAATGACAATCTCTACTTAAAGACTGTAGAAATTATAAAACAGAATCGTTCTGAAATTGATAGCCAATAAACCAATGAAAATATGTAGAAAATCAGCTTCAAGATATTCCATTTGTTGGTATAATCAGTAGATCCAGAAGTAATCTAATGTATTTATGCTTTTAAAGAAATGTTTATTTTTTTATCCAAAGAGATTTTGGCAAGCAACAAAAGCACAGAAAAGAGGAGGAGTTAAAAGAAAGCAAAAAAACATTGGCAAGGCTTTTTCAAGTGTCCAGTATGTGAGAAGGAACTCTAACCCAGAAACAAGAATGCTCTATTCATCAAGCAAATATGATCCTTTATTCAAGATACAATTACCATTTTTGACAAAATGAGTTTATCCAATTCTTGGTGCTCTGATTCTATGTTCACCAATCAAGCTTCTAAATTACTGTTATTGTTTCTTCAGCTAATATTAATACATGAACTAATAAACTTATCTATGCCCTATCTCAAGTCCTCCTAGCTTTGCCATGAGTTTGGTACTTAGACATCCATTTTGCAGACTACAAACAGATGCTTTAAAAAAATGGTACTTTTTCCATCACACTCCTTTTATCTCCATACATTTTACTAGAGAAAATGTGCCACTTAGTGAGATTGTAGAGCCAGCTACTTCTCAATAAAAATTAATAAATCTGCATTTTATTGTTATAACTTAATCTTTGGTGTTTTGTAAACAGGTGCCTGGACATCCCCTTGAAACCTGCACATCTTTTCAAATTGTACCAGAGCCTGGGCCTTCTGATGGCAGGTTTTCCCAGAATGGAAAAAATGCAGCCCTGGAAAAGAGAGAGTGAAGCTGAGATCATACAAGGTATGAGGGTTAAAGTAACTTTTGTGGGAAAGGGATTTTTGGCACTTATGCTAAGCAGCAAAACACTGAGACACAAAGAGCTGGACTAGGAAGGTTACCAGATAAAATGCAAGACATCTGGTTAAATTTTACTATCAGATAAACAATGAATACCTTTTTCAGTATAGCTATGTCCCAGATACTGCATGCTAACCACCCTGTGAATGTGCACTATCTCTGTTCTGAAAGGGCCATACTTATATTTTAAGAGTATTCATTGTTTATTCGCAATTAAAGTTTATGCATCTTGCCTTTTATTTATTACACCTGAAGTGGATAATGGGCCCAAAGCATATTTGTATGGAAATGTGTAGGCAAACAGTTCTGTTGATGGATGTGAATCTGGGTTTCTGGTGGAAATCCAAGAATCACTATAATTTGAATTTGCAAAGCTGCATGAAGGCAGCACCATATAGTCCACTATTTCTGAGCATCTTTGGGCCTTGGAGTCCGAAAGGCCTGGCTTGGAGTCCTGGCTGCTCCAACTCATACCCTACTTGTGTGACCTTGGGCAAGTTGCTTACTTCTCTGAGTTTCAATGTCTTCCTATCTAAAAATGGAGATAGTAAGCTCTTGGTGTTCTTAGGAGGGTTAAATGAAATAACACACACAAAACAAATTTTAAAATACCATTGGGTAAAACATTTGCAGGAATCCTCTTAACACTGTTACTCATAGGCTACTTTTTTTTTTTTAGCCCATTTGAGAATAAACAGCAATTGAACATGTGTCGTAAACACACTGTTGAAAATTGCAGGTAGAATAGACACTCAACATCCAAGCCTTGATACAATTAAAACAGAAACTGTCTAAAAGACTGAGAGTTGAGAGGTGGAGACTTTTATCTGTCATTTTATACCTCAATGCAGTGGGAAAAGTTTTGTTTAATTTTTCTCTTTTACTCTATACCTGGATTGTTTATTGAAAATGTTGAACAAGAAACCATCTAGTGGTCTCTGTTGAACCTCAGTGCCAGGTTTCCTTAAAATCAGTACTGAGATGAGTTTTATTTTAGAGACCTCTGAGGGGCAGACAGGGAAGCCAGATGAGCTACAACTTGAGCTATCTGTCCCATCACTGTATTTGTCAACTAGGGAGTCAGTGAATTTTTGGTGACCTCCTTCCTAAGAGTACTACCCTCTCTTCAGTGACTTATCAGCTCCCCAGAGTTTTATTAGCAGTAAAATATCCAGAGTTCATCATACAAGTTTAATTCCAAAGGATAATCACTCAATGTTATTGACCATATCAGCAGCTTAATTAAGAATTCTGCACATGGTAATGTTAGGAAAGCTAACATATTTTCAATATCAACTGTCATTACTCAAGCCAAAAGTGTAACAGATGTTTGTTCAATAATACTCAGATATGTTGTGGATTGGTGTGGGACAATTAATATCTACTGTAAACATAAAATCTTGTATTGGAAAAACAAACTTTCCAGACCACTGTTATTGTTCTTAGATACAATCGTATTTCTCAGGTGAAAAAAAAAATGTGTAAGCTATTTACAAATAGACGTTGCATTGAATCATGCAGAACAACACTTTCATTTGATTGTAATTTAAAAAACAATGAGAAATATAAAATGCAATCTGTACACAATAGTGGAAGTCACTTCATACTGAAATGCTGGAGACTCAGCTTTAAGTCCAGATTCTGCCACTGATAACATTATGACATTAAAGTATCTGACCTTCAGTTTTCGGATTGTCTAGGGAGTATGGGTAAGTTTTTCAGTGTTTTGGGCTAGTGAACATGTTTTGAAGGTAGGTAGAAATTATGTTAATTCTTGGCTACAATAACTTCCTGCTTTGTGTTACTTAACCACTTGCAGTCTTATTTTACTCTTTTGGAAAGTAGGGATCATAAGAGCACCTACTTGAGTGAGTTTTTCTGAGAACTGCCAGAAAAGCATTGATCATGGTGGGTAGCACAGAGCAAGAGCTTGAGAAGAATGGTTCCAGTTCCTTTCTTATTCCTTCTCTCCCACAGCTTCTTTGACAAAGTTTGTGATTTTTCATTCTCACACAGGATTATTACTTTGTTTAGATTTAATAATATAAAGGCATTCATATACTTTTATATCTCTAGATGACTTATTTGTTACTATGAAATATCAAGTGAGTAGTTATAAGGAAAGTAAGAAAGTTTATTATGAAAAATTATAAATTACATTCAATACAATAATGAACGTAGATAAAATGAAAAACTTAAGAATGGTTTACTGAAATTCTAGTATGAGTTAGAAACAATCACTTGCCCATTTAGAAAAGTTCAATGAAAAGAGAGCTATTTCCATCTCGATAGTTCAGCACTAACATCTCGATGTTGGCATGTGAAAGTTGGAAGTTGTGTAGATTGTAGAGTTGGTAGAAAGAGCGTTGTACACAGAAAAAAGCATAGCAGAGACGCTGAGTTTGAAAGTAGCTAGAAATGCACAGAGATATGCAAATACTCCGTTTTGGCTGTAGCATAGAGTACAAGAAAAGGAAGAGTGGGAGGTAAGCCTGGGAAAACAGCTTGGCAAGAGCTTTTGGAGAGCCTTCAATGGATTAAAGGAGTTGCAAATGTTTTCAGTTAATGCTGAGGAATCATCGAAGGTTTTCCAGCTGGGAGTGGGAAAGTACATGATCAAAATTTCACTGTAGGATTATTAGCCTGGCAGTATCAAGTTATAGAGATTAGAACAGGAGGAGACTAGAGGTCGGGAAAGATTTTAAAGGGGCATTTGGCAGTTAGGGAGGGTAGATGATATTGAATTCATACACCTGAGCAGGGGAATTAACAAAGAAGAGGTGGTTAAAAGAATTATCAGATATTTATTACAATTCTCAAGCACTCTAAATGCTCTAATTATCCCCAGAAGCTGTGTTCTTTCATGTCTTTAGGCCTTTTTATGTTCTATTTCATCTCCCTGGAATGTCTTTTTTCCACTTCCTCTTCTGGTGAAATCCTCCTCATCCTCTTGGAAAGAGCTCACATATTGCTGTCTTTTGGAAGCCTTCCTTGACTCTGCATAATTAATTTTGTTTTTTAAAAATGTATTCAATATCTATCATATACCAAGTGCCATTGTTAATATAGCACTCATTCCACCTTCTAAGTAGTTTTTTCTTACTGAAGAAGATGGATAACTATAAAACTGTTACAGGGACTTGTTCATTCATTATAAAGGCAAATGTATATTGAGATCCTATGGTGAGCCAGGTATGATTCTTCTAGATGCTAGAGATAGAGCAACAAGTGAAGAGACAAGATTTTTGACTCAATAAATGTTACATTTTATTAGTGCTACAGGCTGGCAGTGACTGGAATAGAGATTTTTTTAAGTCAAATAAATTAAAAATATCATTTTATTTAGTAATGAATGTTCATATAAGAGTATAAATTCAGAACACATTCACAGAGCAGGTATTCTGGTTTCTGTGAGAGGATTAGGAAAGGCATTTAGATGGAGAAGTGAAGATTCAATTAATAAAATGGAACAAGCCATAACTAGAGTCAATGGAAAAGGTGTACAGGAAAGAGTATATCCAGCACAAAGGCCTGGAGGGGGCCTAACTTGGTATACTTGAAGGAAAAGGCTCTAATTACTTTGGTGAGTAAAAGTGTAGAGGATTTTGAAATGAGATCAGAAAACTGAGATGACTCTTATAAGACTTCACAGGCTTTGGTAAAGAGTTTGGATGTTTTCCTAAGTGTAAATGAAAGTCATTGGAAGGCATAAGTAACCGAGTGACGTGCTTATGTCCTTACAGGATTGCTCTGGATGCTGGATGGAGGGCGGACTTTAGAGAGAAAGAGTAAAAACTTGGAGATCATTTAGGAGGCAGTCACAGGAGTCCAAGCAAGACATGATAATGTGCTTTGGGCTTGGGTGGAGGCAGTGGGGATGGAGAGAAGTGGAAAAGTTGGAGAAACATTTCTGAGATTGCATTTGAGGGACAATGGAGAGGGAAGAATCAAGGATTTTGCTTAAACAAACTAGGTGGATAACGGTTATCAAGAAGGGAGATACTGGTGATGGTACAGACCTGAGGGATACTTGGGAATTATTCTGGGGTTTACATGATTTTGAGATTTATCCCAGAAAACTAAAATGTGATATCAAGTTAGTAGCTAGATTTTTAAGGCTGGGTCTCCAGGGAGCAACTGAGACTTGAGATATATAAGTTTGATAGATATCGGTTTATAAATGCATTCATAGCCAGGGGACTAGCTAAGACTCACAAACTCAACACTACAAATAAAGAAGATAAGGTGCTCCATGACCAAAACCTTACATAAAACCAAATATTTAAAGATGCTATAGAGAAGAAGAATAAAATGGTCAGAGGGAGCTGAGGGAGAAAACCCAGTTTGCAACATGGAGGTTATCAGTTGACTTTGACAACAATTGCTTCACTGGAGTTGTGGGGAAAGAAGACTATTTAGCATGAGTTGAATATTTGAATTTGAGATGAGAGAAAGTATGATAAAGGAGCAAAAACAATTACATATTGTGATGTCCTTCTTGAGCAATCCATACATACTCCTCCTTGTGGCACTTGACTATGTTATAATGAAGTTATGATTGGTAAAAAACAAAACAAACAAACAAAACACACACACACACAAACAAGGCTATAGAAGGTTACTAAAAAGTGGATAATGTGGAAAAGGAGGGAGTAAATGAACAGAAAGTAGTTTTTAAAAGAAATTTGATGAGAAAAGGGGGAATAGGTATTCTAGCTTGACAGACTAGCAGAATAAAGGAAAGGTGCTAAAAAGATTATGAAAACTTCAGCATGCTGGTTTGTAAAGTTACAGAAACTCTGATCATCCCATTGGCAGACATCATCATTTCTTGCACGATCAGCTATAAAAACCTTGACTGCATCCATTCTTGCTACTTCCCAATCAATTGTCTAAGGCATAGCCATAATTATTTTTAAGGGGTTCAAATTTGATAAGGACATTTATCGACTTTACTTAATGATTAAGTCCAAAGACATTAACATGGCTTATGGGATCTTGCTAATCTTTCATATTTTTTACATATTAGTATCTCCATCTTCTCCTTGATAGTAGTAATTTTTCTGACTCATGAACTAAGTCATGAATTTCACCTCTATGTGTCTCAAAATGCTGTGTTTTTCTCTTATAGTGATCACTACATTTTCTTTCCTCTGAATTGCCCATTCTCACTAACAGTTGGTAAGTTCTATCAGGGAAAGGACCACGTCTGTCTTATACAGGCAGTTAGCACAGAACCAGGTACCTAGGTTCCTCGATAAATATTTGTTGAATGAATGAATGAATGACTAAATCTCATATACAATAATGGGTTTATGATGTAAGAAGAAGAGATATAGAGTCCAGGCAGAGTTGGGATGATGTAAGATCTCAATCACAAGGTAGTAAAGTGGGCAAAGATTAATAAATGTGAGGTTCAGAACACAGAAATATGATTATTTTATCTAGAGGGTAACTCTCTCCAATCCAACCATATGGAGAATTCCTATTTATATTTTAAAACCCAAGTTGAGAGGCTTTTCTCAACCCCTCACTCCTTATCCCCACTCAGATATAAGTAATCACTGTATCTCTATATCTTTATGTAGTTTAAAAAACATAATGATGAATTTAGTGCACTGTGTTATAATTTATCCATAAATTACTTATGAATACCTTATGGTAAAAACTGTGGCATTCTCCAATATCTCACACAGACCTCCCCTGTAGTAAAAATTCAATTACATGTGACTTGAACAGACTGTTGACTCTTCTTATTAAGAAAAAAAATCAAAACATGATTATATGTCAAAAATGGAAGGGCAGGGCAAAGGTGGAGTGCTTGAAGAGAATAGAAGCAGTGTACCACCATTGTTCTTTGGAGTATGCTAAGGACTCAACTGGAGATTAATAAAAGAATTGATGAGCAATAGCAAATGAAGCCAGGGTTGTTGTTGTAATTGTGCAGGAAAATAAATTGGTCTAGTTTTATTCACTAGTACTTTGTTGAATGCATATAACTCATGACATTGTTTTAGGTACCAAAGATGAAAAGATGAATAATACAGTCTCAGATGTTTAGAAATTCACAAGCAGTTTCATGATGTGCATAATAGAGCAGCCATGAGAAAAACAGTAGTTAGTAGGGTTTCACAAATACGTACTTTATTAAAGTTAATAAGACTTACTTAGGATGAGGAAGCCTCTGCTGCTAAGGAAACGTGATTGGGAAGACTGGCCATGGAGTTGAAAATGGAGGCATGGGAGGTGAGACAGAAAGCAGTATACCAAATGAGTAGAAACAGACAGAGGACATACTGAGCAGGGTCAACAGGAGAAAGAAAATGGCATAGGAGATTATGGCTCAAGAGGAAATTTTTAAACAGACTTTTAAATTTTTAGGCTTTATGTGTCAGTCAAGTTAAAAAAAATTGTTCCAAACATTGCAGGGTCTCCAATATGTTATCTTATTAAGGAAACCAGATATAGTAAAAAAAAAAAAAAAAAAATTGCTTTGAGGAAACCTTTTGGGCAATCATTATATGTGACAATAATGGAAACAAAATAGAACATATTCACAAATATCTGCTTTGATGTGAAATGACAAGTGCATATGGACACAGAAATAGTTGCTCTGCAGCTTTGAATCTAAACTTACTATTCAGTTGTTTCCAAAGTGTTTAGATCAAGTATGCCATTTTCAAAAATCTACAAAGCAGTGGCAGGGATGTATTATAGAGCCAGAAAATGGTTTCAGAAACATCAAGATGTTATTACTAGAGTCAAAGATTTTGGGAGATGTTTGTGGAAAAGTATAAGCTTTCATCATGTTTCCTATCTGAAGTATATATACCATTTTTGTTAAATGGGTGAAGAAAATATATGAGCACTTCATAGTACAAATTTTCACTGAAGGTAAGTTAAGAGAGGTAAATAAGTGAGTACAATTTAGCCTATGGACATGTGGAGCATTTGCCAGTAAAGCATCTAATTATAGAATGTTAATACAAAAATGTATGGATCGGAAAGGCAGACTGTTGCCTCACGTCTTCTGTGCTTTGTTTTTCTCTGTAACTTTCAGTAGTCAGCACAACAGAATTGAAAGCATTTTGAACATGAATGTAATGTTGTAAACAGTGCCTTAGTAGTCACTTGGAGTTTTAAAAATCTCTCCGTTGTGAATGGAAACCCTCCTACACTGTTGGTGGGAATGCAAGCTGGTGCAGCCACTCTGGAAAACTGTATGGAGGTTCCTCAAAAAGTTGAAAATAGAGCTACCTTATGACCCAGCAATTGCACTACTGGGTATTTACCCCATAGATACAAATGTAGTGATCCAAAGGGGCATGTGCACCCCAATGTTTATAGCAGCAATGTCCACAATAGCCAAACTATGGAAAGAGCCAAGATGTCCATCAACAGATGAATGGATAAAGATGTGGTATATATGTACAATGGAATATTATGCAACCATCAGAAAATGAAATCTTGCCATTTGCAATGACATAGATGGAACTAGAGGGTATTATGCTAAGCGAAATTAAGTCAATCAGAGAAAGACAATTATCATATGATCTCACTAATATGTGGAACTTAAGAAACAAGGCAGTGGATCATAGGGGAAGAGAGAAAAAATGAAACAAGATGAAACCAGAGAGGGAGACAAACCATGAGTGACTCTTAATCTCAGGAAACAAACTGAGGGTTGCTGGAGTGGAGTGGGGTGGGAGGGATGGGGTGGCTGGGTGATGGACATTGGGGAGGGTATGTGCTATGGTGAGCACTGTGAATTGAATAAGACTGATGAACCACAGACCTGTAGCCCTGAAACAAATAATACATTATATATTAATAAATTGTTTTTTAAATCTCACCATTGGGAAAAAAATGAAGAAGAAAGGAAAGATTCAACCATGTTTGTCAGACATAGGTTAACACCACACTTAAGTCATGCTGGGTATTCTGAACAAGGAGGTGGGAAGATGGGGTATGATTTTAGGCCAGGAGCTCAAATCTCTATTTTCAATAAAGTATAGAGAAATTGATTTCGGCATTGATATTCAAGAAGTGCAATTTTAGGGGGCTGGAATGTCAGGCTAAGAATGATGCTAAGTAAATCTACCAGATTTTAGCTCAGACAGACTTTCATAGATCAGGACAGCACATGAGAGTAGTGTCATGGAATCTAGGTGTAGGATCTGGCCTCCAGATGTAGGGGTAAACTTCTAAGAGAACAGAAGGAGGAACAAAGAAAAAAGTCATTAATTCCCCCTAAACACATGAAGTGGACATTAGATAGGAAGTTTACAAGGTGTTGTTTATATAGATATTCAGTGAGTTATACCTATAAAAGGCACACAAAAAATTGATGGTAAAGAAAACATATGACTTTATATTCTAATAACTAATAGAGGAAGCGTGGGTAAGAAATGGAATTTACATGTGGTAGAAATTAAGAATTGACCACATGACAATCATTGTGATAGGATCCCACTTTATGTTATTTTTTAATACCCATTAACTCTGCCTTAATTCTCATTTATCAAAGGAGACAAGTGAAGTGCAGAGAAGTTATTTTGTCAGAAGTCATATAACTAATGTAAAGAGAAGTCTAATTGAATCTACATCTACTGACTCTAGATCTACTGATGTTGCATACTAGGAAAATCAACTGCCATAGTCTTCCACCAAACCTGGCTTTTCTTCATTTAGATAATTAGTAGAAGTGAGTCTAAAAACTGCCTGTCCTAATTGGTGATGTCCATGCAGGCCCACAGATGTCAGTTTTAACACAAGGACAGTTTGACAAAACAACACTTCAAGCCACCACTTTACTTCTATCCCTGTATCTCTGTGAAATAGGATAATACATGAGCTGTCTCACTGATTATTGTTTTAAAATGATCAGATTTATAGAAGATGTTGGCAGTTATTCAATTTTAGTTAATAAACACTAGAGCATTTTGTGGGGTTTTTTTTTTTAGTTTTTTAAAAGGTTTATTTATTTATTTGGGGGGGAAGGGCAGAGGGAGAGGGAAAGAAAACTAGGTGCCCCAATACTTGAGCATTTTAAGATATGACTTCCCACATTGTCTCAACATATGCTAATATTTTAAAATACAGGTAGATTAGTTTTTTTCAGCTCAGGGCATAAACAAACAGCTAGTCATGAATTCAGAGTGAAGAACCAGATATTAGAGAAAGGAGAAAAATCTGAAAAGGGAAAATTGAGCATAACATGGATTTAAACTGTGAGGGTCCACTAACACTGGGATTTTTTTATAGTACAGTATTGCAAATGTATTTTCTGTTCCTTATGATTTTTTCTTTTTTTAAAAAAATATTTATTTATTTTAGAGAGAGAGAGAAAGTGCAAGTGGGGGAAGGAGAAGAGGGAGAGAGAGAGTCTCAAGCAGCCTCCACACTGAGCATGGTGCCCAACGTGGTGTTGGATCCCAGGACCCTGAGATCATGACCTGAGCCTAAATCAAGAGTCGGCCACATAACCGACTGAGCCACCCAGGCGGCCCTCCTTATGATTTTCTAATTAACATTTTCTTTTCTCTAGCTTACTTTATTATAAGAATGTGGTATATAATACATATAACATACAAAATATCTGTTAATCAACTATTTATGTTATCAGTAAGGCTTCTAGACAACAGTAGGTTATTAGCAGTTAAGTTTTTGAGGAGTCAAAAATTACATGCAGATTTTTTACTCCATGAGGGCCAGTGCCTTGAACACCTGCATTATTCAAGAGTCCAACTGTGAGTGGCTCAGTCGGTTAAGCGTTTGCCTTTGGCTCAGGTGATGACCCTGGGGTGCTGGGATCGAGTCCCACATCATGCTCCCTGCTCTGCAGGGAGCCTGCTTCTCAGTCTGCCTCTGCCCCTCTCTCTCTCTCTCATGAATAAATAAATAAAAACTTTTTAAAAAGACTGAAATCATTTTTTTTTTTTTAAAAAGAGTCCACCTTGTATTATAGTAGTTCTTAACCAGGGGTGATTTTTTTTCCCCAGGGATATTTGGCAATATCTGGAGACAGATTTGGTTGTCATGATTTGAGGCATAACACTGTAATCTAGTAGGCACAGGCCAGGGATGTTGCCAAACACCCGCAATGTGCACGACAGCCCCCTACACTAAAGAATTATCTGGTTCAAAATAGCAATAGTGTTGAGATTAAAAAGCCCTGGATTATTATGTTACTCTAATTTAAAAGTCTGAAATGACTACCTGACTGTTCTGTGAAAATAATAGTAAAAGTAAGATCACTCTCACATGGATTTATAGTTTATAAAGAGGAAAATGAATATGTAAGTGATGAATCACTAAAATCCACTCCTGAAACTAATATTACACTAACTAACTAACTAGAATTTAACTAACTAGAATTTGTTAACTAACTAAAATTTAAATAAAAACTTGAAACAAGAGAAAAGGAGGAAACTGAGGCAGCATATTCAGCAAAGCAAAGCATCTAAAAATATTATACCTATCTCTCTATACATATAAACACATGTTTATCAGCCTAATTTGTAAAAGGAACATATTCCATTGCAAAGGGTATACTTTTTATTAAAATGATTACCCAGTGATTATGTTCAATTAAGACATATTAATCTCAAGCTCAGAGTTAAGAACTCTGAGATCTCAGTTGGAAGTTAGAACTTTGCAAATTTTGTAGACTTTGGCTTGAGTGCACTGCAGCAGAAAGGCATTTCTGTTAAGATACAGTTGTCTTTTAAATCGCTAAAAATCGTTGAAAAGATAACTACAAATCTGCTCTTCCATCAAGTGCCAGTTGCAGAACCTTTTTTTAGACATAAACATGGGTAACATAAAGAATAATAGCATATCTCAAGGGATATTATAATTCCTCCGAGGGTGCATGTAATGTCATAAATTGTAGAAGCAAACTCAAGCAGTTTAGTCATAGGAAGCTTGAGATGAAATTACAGCTTTTATAATCCCCTGAGAGGATATTCTTTTGGTATAATGGAAATTGTAGTCGTTTAGAAATACTTTGCACCCTTGGCCCCGGAATAGTACAATGGTCATTCACAGATTGAAAAACACTAAGCAGGTGTCTGAAAAGTGAGTTGAACTCATCATAAGAATAATAGAAAAATTATATTGAAGTCATTATGATATCTACTAAGTATAGCACAGTTCTCTTTCTAAAATAAGAGTTACCAGAGACATGTACATAAATTACAGCTATAAGAAGAGATTTTCCAGGTGTAACATAAAGATACTAAAATACATATTGCTGAAGCTTAGCCAGCTTTGCATTAAATATATAAAAACCTTTATAGCCACATGAGAAGACAGATCCTTTATATTAAATGTCAGTAGCTAAATAAGCAAATGTACCAGGTTAAAAAGAATAAAATTAAATATCATGGAGTGTTGAAACAGCAGGAAGTGCACAAAATATCATAATTATAGATCTACTTAAGTTTTGAGTTATAAGAACCCCAAGGCTTATTGTTCAATTTCAAGACTCTTGTATTAGCATGAATTGCATAATGCACGTATTAACAGAACCAGTTTCCCTTTGATGAGAGTAATCCAATAGGAAGTTAAGTTTGGTAAACATTTCAACTATATAATGAATGAATGTAAGAAGATAAGTGAACTATTTTAAGCAAAAAAGTATCATCCTTTATGTGTCTAATATTGTCATAATTGTCAATTAAAGTACCCAGAAGTCCTGAGGATTAAAAAAAGTTGTATCATATATTTACACAACCTATGCCAATATTTATGGAACACTTTTATGGTTTTTACATTAAAATAAAGGGAAAAATAAGTTGCTATTAGAAGATCCTGTCTAAAAGAGGTCAAAATATTAAGATTCTGAATTCATTTTAGCCAGTTTCCTCATTTTTCTTAGGATGGTATCTAAATACAAATTTCATTAAAAGATATATTGTCTAAGTAGATCAATGTACACGCCTGTTTAACATCATGTTGCTTTAAATTTGCAATTATGAGTGTTTCTCTGTAAGCCAAAATTGTATAATAAATGAGGTTAAAGCAATTTGACCATGGAAATTAATTTTTTTAACTTACATTTTCATAATATGTGCTTTCTTTCTTCAGCAAATAAAATAAATGTATATGAAGATACTTAATGGCCAGTAAAAAGGAAAGAAAAGAAGTTCCAGATTGTTAGGTTCATCAGTGTAGAATAAAACTCACTACTGTTTGGTTCAAATCTTGTCAGAGCTTATAGTTTTACATAGGCGACTAAAACTGGCTCCAAAAGCAAACTAAACTGCTTGCTTTTGAAGACTTATTTCTTCTTAGGTCATTCTATTTGTTTTTTGTCTACTGTCACTATATTTGTTTTATTTACTATTATATTCTAAATTGCCACTACTTAATTAGCCATTGACTTGTAATTCATAGTATGACTTTTAAACATAATCAATATCATCAAAATCAATAATAACAAAAGGTCAGGCATTTAAGTCTTGCATAACATAAAATACACTTTTCCTGCATTATTGGAGAGATCATATTAATAACAAAGATATGCAAAAGTGCATAAACATAAAACCGTTGTTTCAAATGATTTTTTTTTTCTTTTTAGAATCTCAATGAATTCAAATGTATGTTCCAAATTTCTCTTTGGTCTTGCGAGGTTGACAAGTGCAGAGTAACCTAAATTCGTTGTCTGTTTTTACATTTTAATAAAAGGTAAAAATTCAAATTTTCAGAATTTCATTGACGACAACTTTTTATTTTTCAAAAAAGCATAATCAAAACCTAATACCTATTATGAAAAATTATTTTATAAAATGAAAATTATTTTAACTTCTAAGATGTAAAAGGCAAAAGGAAGATAGAATCCCATAAGAGAGACTGAAACTTTGAATTGAAAACGTAAAATTTTAGGAGAAACACATTGCTAAATGAGTTATTATTACATTCAGCTACATATAAAAGACACCACTTACTCTGACACACACATGCACACAGTAGTCGTTTAATATGACAGGAACGCATTTTTGTCGGGTGAAAAATGGCTGGAGGTAGGCAGCGCAGGTTTGGTGTGGAGACCCTGTAGCCATTACTTACCCAGATTTCTGTTACAGTATTGTTCTCCCATTAGAGCATCTCAAAACTGCTAAAATGGCAGTTGAATGCCAACATCACATCTGTATTTCACACCATAGAAAGATTAAGAGACGAGTACAGCCTCTCTCATCAAAAGAGACCTCTTGGATTTCTCAAATAATATTTTCATTGTCCCATCATTAGCTAGAATTTAGTCACATGGCCACATTCAGCTGCAAGGGAGAGTAAGAAATATAATCTTCTTGATGGAAGTAATATGCCCAAGTTAAAACTGGGGTTCTATTACTAAGGAATAAAGAGAGATTGATATTAAGAGTTGCTTTTTTTTTTCTCTTTTGGAACTGACGCAAATTTATCATTCCACAATACTGGACCAATGGGCTTTGGAAACTCTGACCTAAGACTGCCCACTGAGTCTAATTTATTCCCAAGAAATATTGCATAGTGGGAAGAATGCTGGGGTAGAAGTAGGGAGACCCAAGGGACTTTGAACATTTTACATAAAATTTTCTAGGTCTCAGATTCCTTACTTATGACATGAGATCGATATCCCATTCAACAAATTGTTCATTCAACAAGTTGTTCATGCAATGAATACATATCGAGTGTTTATTGTATACTATCTGCCTCCTAAAAATTCTATATTGCAAGCATCTCTATTTGTGTCCCCAAAGCAGAGACTAAATGCTGCAGAAGAAAGAGAGTGAAACTGTAGGTCAATAATCATTTTTTCATTGGTCAGAAATTAAACAAAACACTCAGTTTAAGGCAGCTTCAGGAAAGTGTTAGAAGTCATCATGAGCCCTTAGACTCTTATAATGGAGAACATGAGACATCTATTGAAAATGGCACAATTCCTCCCAATTAACTGTAACTATACGAGTAGCTCCAAGCTGCTGGGCTGACTTCAAACCTGAGTTGGGCTCATTTTGAGAAAGAACTGAGGTTCACTTTATTTTTTTTTAATTTTTTATTGTTATGTTAATCACCATACATTACATTATTAGTTTTTGATGTAGTGTTCCATGGTTCATTGTTTGTGTATAACACCCAGTGTTCCATGCAGAACGTGCCCTCCCCAATACCCATCACCAGGTTAACCCATCCTCCCAGCCCCCTCCCCTCTAGAACCCTCAGTTTGTTTTTCAGAGTCCACCTTCTCTCATGGTTCGTCACCCCCTCCAATTTCCCCCTCTTCATTCTTCCCCTCCTGCTATCTTCTTCGTCTTCTTTTTTTTTTTCTTAACATATATTGCATTATTTGTTTCAGAGGTACAGGTCTGTGATTCATTAGTCTTACACAATTCACAGCGCTCACCATAGCACATACCCTCCCCAATGTCTATCACCCAGCCACCCCATCCCTCCCACCCACCCCCACTCCAGCAACCCTCAGTTTGTTTCTTGAGATTAAGAATTCCTCATAGCAGTGAGGTCATATGATACATGTCTTTCTCTGATTGACTTATTTCATTCAGCAAAACACCCTCCAGTTCCATCCACGTTGTTGCAAATGGCAAGATCTCATTCCAGGTCTCCTACTCCTCTGCCATCTTGCTCTGCCAGGTTCACTTTATTTTTATTTTAATTCATATTTTTTGTGTGGTCCTCAGTGCAAGTGTCATCACCTCTGCAGTTTTTCTATGTTGGATTACCAACATGAGCTGTAGACATTTCCCCCAAGGATGAAACCTTTTTAAAAGGGAGGTTGGAAATCTTTTGGTTTAAGAATAAAATCTGAAAAAGAAAATGTGAGGCTCAGTATTAACATAAATACTTTGATCATAAGAAACACTGGTCATTGGGCGCCCGGGTGGCTCAGTCGTTAGGCGTCTGCCTTCGGCTTGGGTCATGATCCCAGGGTCCTGGGATCGAGTCCCACGTCGGGCTCCCTGCTCAGCGGGAAGCCTGCTTCTCCCTCTCCCACTCCCCCTGCTTGTGTTCCTGCTCTCGCTGTGTCTCTCCGTCAAATAAATAAATAAAATCTTAAAAAAAAAAAAGAAACACTGGTCATTTAAAATAAAACCAATAGAGCATTACATTTCACAGTGTTGTTTTCCCTTAACTATAATGATATTGTTTTAAGTAATGCCATTTTGTAAAATAACACTAGAGTACTTTCAGATTTTTAATTTCATGTATGTACTTAACAGTCATCTAGTTTAATACACTGAATTACTATTAATTTTCTGATTATCGATATTATCTTAAGTTGTTCCATATTTAGGGAAGCAATAAAATAATTGCTCTTGTTCTGTGCTAGAGGTTATTTTTAACTCTTAAAATAGTGCATAGCACTATGGGTTTTTCATAATTATTTAATATTTATTTATCCAGATTCTTCAAACATGTAAAATGATTCAAAGCATTACGTGTTGGAAACACTATATAGTGGTATCGAATAAATGACTGCTTTATATTTTAAGTATTTCCACAGTTGTATGTTTTAGTCACATAGTAATACATAAACTAGAATACCTGTTATTCATCTGTATGCTCTTTTTATTGTATATTATATTATTTCAGCATTTTACAGGTGTTTTAAAATAACAAGAATTAAAAAACTTTAATCTATGGGTGTGTATCTAAGTTTTTACCCCAATCATACATGAGATGTAGTTTTATGAAGGATATAGTACAACTTTAATAATTCATTCTAAGGCAAATGAGGTTCTGTTAGTGTTGTCTGTTTGTTCTTCTCTAAATCCTTGCAATTGCAATGCTGCAGTAAAAAACTTCGTATCCAATCCTAGGTATGTTTCTAACTGTGAGAGGTTGGCCCACCTATATCATCGCTGTACCCCCAAATTGTTCATTTAGAAGTGAATGAGGCATTTCTGAGATCAGGGTATAATAACATTCAAGATTTTCCAAACATACCATGTTACTGTCTTAGAGATGTTGTTACAAAGTACCATGGATTAGGTGCTTAAAACAAATGTATTCTCTCCCAGCCCTGGAGATTCAAAGCCTAAAATCAAGGTGTTGGTAGGGCCATGCTGCCTCCAAAGTCTCCAGAACAGGATCTTTTGGCTCTTCTAGCTTCTCGTAGCCACAGAACTCCAATCTCTGCCTCCGTGCTTACATGACTAGCTTCCCTCTGTGGCTTGGCATTCTCCCTTCTTTGCCTAAATGTCCCCTTTTTCTAAAGACACCAGGCATATTGGATTACAACCCACTCTATTTAACTTGATTATGTCTTCAAACACCTATTTTCAAATAAGGTCACATTCACAGGTGCTGGGGATTAGGACTTCAATATATATTTGTGGGGGAGCGGGCACAATTCAACCCATAATACATTTTAAACCATAAAGTACTTTTTCCCCCCCATAGACAATACTGATACCTGTATTCCATTAGTTGCCCTTCCACAAGTCCTGGGCTATCTAGATCAGTGCTACTCAAAGTGGACCCCACAGACAGGTGTCTGCTTGTGAAATGTTTTACCCATCTACACTGAGAGAAATTCAGACCATTGAGAGGAGGGATTTTACAAACTTTTATAAAAATCTTTAAAGCAATTTAATTTAACTCTCCCTATTGTTACACAGTTATCCAAGACAAGCCGACCATGTTAAGTTGAGAAAAGATGATATTCCTTCAGTTATAGCGTGGCCATCTAACAGCTAGTAGCCAAAAGCATTGAACAAATTCACACACGTGTACAACGATGATGTATACAAAAGGTTTTAAATTGAGAACTTTGCATATAAAGATTGTTTTTGCAAGATTCATTTCCGGGTCCCCTCCCCTGCTAGAAAGGGAAAATATGAACTCTCAACTCCTGTCTGCACACTAAGAGAAAGGGCCTTTGGAGCTGGACTTGTGGTGGTCGAGACTCAGAGAAGGCTTTGAAAATCCTGATTCTTAATAAAACTGAGGTCAAAGTACAGGACCGGGAGCAGTGGCAACAGTAGTAAATAACAATTATCAGTGTGGACAGTAAGGTAACATGTAATCCTGAGAGGTGCGAGGCAGTTCTAGTCTGACATCTGCGATGGAGCAGCTTTCATAAAAGACAGTCTATAACGAGTGACAAAAATGAAGGCTGCCTGACAGAGAGAAAACTAGAAAAACCTTCTTTGATAGCTTTCTATTTTTGTGGTTTCAGTTTCTTCTTAGAGCTTGTCTGAATTCCTTCTCTCGAGGTCCATGAAACATTCCTCTATAATAAAACTTTTTTGCTTAAGGTGGTTTCGTTATGGGCAATCAAGGAACCTTGACCAAAATACTACTTTCCATATGCCCTCTCATTCTGAAAACCTCCAATAAGCGACCATTGCTTACAGCAGTGCTTCTTGACCTCAGTACCATTGACACCTTGGCCCAGATGATTGTTGTAAGAGCTGTTCTGTGCATTTAGGTTGTTCAGCAGCCTCTACCTTCCAGGTGCTAGGAGTACCCTGAGTTGTGACAACTAAAGGTCTCCAGATACCTTCAGCCCCCTTACTCCCAGATGGAGGGGGGGCGCAAAACTATGCCTGGATGAGAACCACTAGCCTACAGTAAAAGCCTAATGCCAACCAACAGTAGTTATAGAAGATTCCATTCAGATCTCTTCTGGCATTTTTTTCTTCAATTAATTATGCCACAAAGTTTAAGGTCCCTTACTTAGCTCACTCAAAACTGTGGAAGTCACCAATACGGCCCATCACAGGCCATGCCTCCATCTGGTTGTACTGGTTGCCTTCTCTCTAGACGGGTTTCTAGGCCCTTCAAAAGAATGAATCTCCAGGTCCTTCCTTGAGGCTTCTTATACATGGATTCCCTACCTTTTTTCTGCTCCTCTGCTTTTCATTTTCCACCTTGTTCATAATCAGGCTGGGAGAACTTCCATTTAATCATCACTTCCATAGAGACCCACAGACACATAGGCAAATAGTTGTAATACTATACACTGAAGTCCAAACTCTCCAAGGCCATTGCTTAAGTCTCTGGGTCTCTGACAGGTACAGCTGTATAATTCTGTAAAAGGACATTTGCATATTGCCCTAACCAGACTATCTTAGTCACCTTTGGCTCTGTCAGGATGACGGCAAAGATCTTAATCTCTTTGGGTAAAGCATTTCCTGAAATTCTCTGGTTTAGGTGATAGGACATAGGCATTAAAATTAAGGTTTCTGGTAACTATAGGGTGTCAATAGGGCCATTTAGATGACATGGTCATCCTTCCTGACCTCAGCAGGCTTCACACTGAGAAGCTGTCAGGACTACCCCAGATAGTAGCTTTGGGCCATCTACTACCTTAATTATGCAATGAATACTCATTGGTCATCTGTTGTGCGATAGATAGCATTCTAGGAATTGGGAATCCATAACTGAAAAAAAAAGAAAAAAAATGTTTTGACTGAACTTATATCCTTTAAAGGGAATTATATGTAACGGTTACTGGCATAGAAATAAGATAAATCAACCAAAATGCACCAATGGAACTGGGAAGGCAGAGTGCATAGTTTAGATAGCATGACCTTAGACAGAGTTTTTGAACAGGAGACAAAGAATTGAAATTTAGTGGTGAGAGGTACATAGCCAGGTGAAGATCTGGAGAAAGAACATTTCAGGAAGATAAAACCACAAGGGCAAAGTCCCTGATGTATTCTCAGCATGGCTGGAGACTAGTAAACCAGGGACTGAATGATAAGTAGTGAGCCTGAAGTGGCAAGAAGAGGATAGATCATCTGAAAAATTTGGGCTTTATTTTAATTACAATGAGAAGACATTGAGCAATTTAAAATATATGATTAATAGGGTTGGAAACACAATTGGAAAGAGTTAATTTGATTATGACTGATTTCCCAGAGATATAGTCAGATAGAATGAGACTGCATTTCCCTCTGTACGTTCTTGGCACAATGGTTGCCAATGAAATATTTGAGCAGCTGGTGTCCTCCAGAAATCTCCTGTATTCCCTACAGAGGTAAATCTTTGATTCAGAACCAGTAGTTCATATTTACTTTGACTTTTCTGGATTAAACACTAATAAAGCTATATTTGGAACTTGTGTGTATCTGAACTTGTAGGAAAATTAGGAAAAATTGGTTAGCTTTCATACCACAAAAATAGAGGAGGAATAGAACAATAAACAGGGCAACTGACCCTCAGCTGGTAAGGTTTTACAGTCTGGCACTAGTAGTTTTGTCCCTCTCTTCTGTCAATAAAACAGTATTGACATTCTGTCAGTATAAATTAGCCTTTCATGCCATAGCACTGTAATTTATGGGTAAGGGGAATGGGACTAGTACAAAATCTTTATGTCTATTTTTGAAAATTTATAACATACAGAAAAGTACCCAAAATTTCAAATCTGACAAGTATTGTTGACTAGATATCCTGAAAATCCTCCTGATGCAAAGTACCTAGAAATGCAGATATGATATTCTCTTAACTGTAGAGTTCAAAACCATCCGATGATATCGGTGATGCTACAAGTGAACTAATCGTGGTGATCAAGAAGCTAGGGCTGCATTAGGCAAGAGGAAAAGAGATAAGTTTTGGACAACTTCAATTTGGTAAGTTGGAATAGACTGCAGCATGAATTTCTGATACTCTAAGAAATCCACCATCAGTGTTCAGAAAAATTAAGCATCCCAGCAAAAGGAGACAAAGGAACTCATCTGTTTTGGCCTTTGCTCTGAATGGGGAGTAAAAATTTCCTTTGTAAAACCATAATGTCAGGACTGTCTTCACATGGGTTTGACATTTGAATTTTCCAGAAAACACACACACAAAAATACACACATGAGTCCATGCTAAAAAATTACCACACAGCAGTCTCTGGTAGCCAGTCTCTTCCTGGGAACTTTTGGGAAGACCAAAGCCTACCTCTTTTCAGTCCTCACTGGATGTCTACAGAGAAAACCTGATGAACATGGATTTGCCATCCAAATTCATATCTAGTATATCTCATTGATTTTCAAGAGGAAAATAATACTTACAATTAAAAAGAGGGGCTGTGATGTACAACATGATGACAATAGTTAACACTGCTGTTTGGTATAGTGGAAAGTTGTTATGGGAAAGGAAGGATGGAAGGAAGGAAGGAATTAATTTACATTGAGACACCTCATTGTAATATTGACTACAGATTATAAGAAGGCATTCAAGTAGAGCCTTATTAAGGAAAATTTGATAGCATTTATCAAAATTTAAATTGCATGTAGCATTAAATGTGACCACTTTAAAAATGGCACCCCCTCAATTTTCCTGTTCCCTTACTGCACTTTTTTTTTCTTTATAGCACTTAATCATCACCAGGCATATGATTTAAACATAAATTTATTTATTGCTTTTTGAAACCACTAAAATATCAACACCATGTGTGTCAGTTTACCAATCCAGTCCTATTTCCAAAACACATAATATGGTTTCAATAAAAATCTGTTGGAGATATAAAGAAATATATGTATATGCATAGATATGCATACATATTTACATATAGTCATATATGTATTAACAAATATATAATGTCTAACATAATATTTATAATACATGTGATTTTGTATACCATAAGTAATATTATAAATATTTTTTAGTCTAGCATTTTATGCTACAGTAAAATGTAGAAATAACCTAATTGCCTGCAGCTAGGAATTCCAGCACTGTGGCCATGCTACTCTACGCAGACCATGCATCTATATGTCCTGACATGCAGAAACATAGAGGACATATTAAATGAAAACAAGTCATAGAGAAACATGAGTGTAGTAGGTAATCATTTATGTAAGGTATTATCCCACTCAAATTTTTGTTTCAGAAAAATACTACAGATACGTAAATGTAAAAGAAAATTTTTCAAAGGATCAAACCAACATGCTAGGGCAATAACTTCTGGGGAAGATAGTAAAAAGGAGGAGGGAAACTGTGAGTGTGTTTGTATGTGGTGGGGAGTTTCACTTATATTCTACATACTTCTGAATTCTTTGACATTAAAATAAAGATACAGGGACTATAACTATAGAAAAGATTATTTCTAAAAATGTTTATAAAGTTTTTTTAAAATAATTTTAATACCTCTGACATTTTAGCCTATATACAGTGAAACATTTTTGTTCATTTAACTCCAGTCCAAGTTAACTGCCACTTAATTACTTAGCTAAAAAAACAATTATCTTCCTAAACAAGTAGTTGCTATTTATTTCAATGGTAGTTATGCAACATGTAATTTTGCTTCTTGTCAGAGCAAAATAGGTCATTAAAAACTCAGATTTATCTATCTGTATATCTATGTGTCTATTTGCCTACTTACTGATAAAATGACAAATCCATCATCTATCAAAGTCTCTGTGTCTATTTATTGATAAATTGATAAATCTATCCTCTATCTATCAAAGTATCTACCCAACAAATTCCATTTGTTTGCAGAACTTTTCAAATCATAGAACTACCTGCTTTCAATTCACTTAGGTTTCTTTTAAAAAATTGATTGAGTGAATATGACACCTAAATCACAAGGAACAAAAAAAAAAAATGCAAATGGGACTACATCAAACTAAAAAGTTTATGCATAGCAAAAGAAATCTTTAACAAAATGAAAAGAACATATGGTATTGGAAAAAAATTTGCAAATCATATATCTATTAAGGAGTTAATACCCAAAATATATAAAGAACTTGTACAATTCAACAGAAAAATAAAAACAATTTAAAATGGTCAAAGGACCCAAATAAATATTTTCCAAAGAAGATACAGTAATCAACAACATGTACATGAAAGGTACTCAACATCACTAATCATAAGGAAAATGCAAATCAAAACCACAATGAGCTATCACCACACATGTGGTAGAACGGCCATCTTCAAAAAGCAAGAGAAAACAAATGCTGGCAAGAATGTGAAGAAAAGGGAATCTTTGTGCACCATTGGTGGGATTGTAAATTGGTGTGGCCACTGTGGAAAACAGCATAGAGGTTCTTCCAAAAATTAAAAATAGAATTACCATATGATCCAGCAATATATCTGAAGGAAAAGAAAATATTATGTCAAAGAGATAGCAGCTCCCCCATGTTCACAGCAGCATTATTTACAATAGCCAAGACATGGAAACAACCTGTGTACATCAGTGGATGAATGAATAAAGAAGTTGTGGTATATATATATATATATATGTATATATATATATATATAACAGAGATGTATATGTATAATGGATATATATGTATAATGGATATATATGATTATATATATGATCAGTATTATTCAGCCATAAGAAAGAAGGAAATCCTGCCATCTGCAACAAGATGGAAGGATCTTGAGCACATTATACTAATTGGAAATAAACAGGCAGAGAAAGACAAATACTGTATGATTTCACTTATACCCATATATAATCTTAAATACTAAAAAAAAAATCTTAAGAAAAAACTCTTAGAAAAAGAGATCAAGTTTGTGGTTACCAAAAGCGAGGGATGGAGAAAGTGAGAATTGGAGGAAGGTGGTCAAGAGTTAGAAACTTCCAGTTTAATAATAAATCAGTGCTAGAGATGTGATGTACAACACGATGACAATAGCTAACACTGTTGTTTGGTATAGTGGAAAGTTGCTCAGATAGTAAATCCTAAGAGTTCTCATTACAAGGGAAAAACTTATTTTTTGTTATCTATGTAAAGTGATGGATGTTAACTAAACTTATTGTGGTAATCATTCACAATATATGTAATGAAAACCATTACATTGTACACCTTAAACTTATACAGTGTTCTCTGCCAACTGTATCACCATTAAACTAAAAACTAAAAAATAAAAATAAAAAGCCAGAATTAAAAACAGGAATATAAAAGTAAAGCCTAATGGACTACAACTGAGACGAAAAAAAAAAAAAAGATTCAGGATAAGACTATTTGAGGAAGGGACCGGAGATATGGGTTTTGTGCATGTTTCCTAGATGTTTTTCTTCCCAAGCTTTGAGAACCACTATTATATTGACAAGATATAGAAACTTGAATCAAGATTAGGGAAATGTAAAATGTGTGGACAAAATGGACCCTTTTTTTGATATTTCAATGAATCAGATATCTATAACTAGGTATCTGCTACTACCAGAATATTCCAATTTTCAAAACATCCTCAAACTTAATGCCCTGCCATTCTCCTACACACCACCCTCTTCACATTGGTGCTGAGACTCTAGGATTCCAACTCTTATACCCCTCCTATTAGATCTGACAGTGATGCATGGGCTCAACTCTGAGCTCTCAGATAAGAAGTCCTCCTTTTCAAGTCCGAATCCACTTAGCTGAAAAGAACCAAAATTATTCTTTATTTCTTTTCTCTAGACATCATCTTCATTTATGTGATTAGCACTTCCGTTTGCTACTCTTTTGAAAAACGCTGACGCTTTGATCTAACTTATAATATCTTCCAACCAATCCTGAAATAATCACTTTTTCCTCCCTCCTTGAAGAAAGATAAGGTTAAGAAATCAAAGAAAAACAATTTCTCTATCCCTTTGATCTATGTGTATTTTATATATAACTCTGTGCTATATTGCTCACAATGAGCAAAAAAATTTTGATGAATGAATTATTAATTTAACCTACCCCATACCCTCTCTTCATTAACAAATTGTTTAGGTAAACAAATATGTATTGAATGTCCATGATATGCCAAGCTCTGTGCTAGGTTCTGGGGCTATAACAGTGACTAAAACAGACCAATGCTCTGCTCTCCAGGTGTTGACATTCTTGGAAAAGAGAACTGATACATGGACTCTGACAACTGCTTCTCTCTCTCTCCATCTCACCATGTCTACTTTTCCATTGCTTGTGATGCTTGTGGTAACTGCTGTCTCTGAATCAAAAACAGACAAAAAATATTAAATATATGGTCCTCTGTTAAAAATAGATATTATTTTTCTCTTATACCACCTTTTTTATTTCTAATTGAGGTAAAATACCCATAAAATTTACCACTTTAACCATTTTAAGTGTACCGTTCAATAGTGTTTAAGTACATTACATTTTTGAGTGACCAAGCTCCATAATTCTTTTCACTTTCAAAATTGAAGGTCTGTGCCCTTTGAACAACTCCCCATTTTCCGTTCTTTGAGCCCCTGACAACTACTTTCTGTGTCCATGGATTTTTACTACTCTAGGTGTCTCATATAAGTGGACTCAGAATCTTTCTGTGACTGGCTTTTTTTACTTGGTATACCATCTTCTAGATTCATCCATGTTGGGAGCATCCATCAGAATAATATTACATTATATGGATAAAACACATAGTGTTTACTCATTCAGCTGTATATGAACATTTGGGTTGCTCTACATTTTAGCTATCATGTTTATGAGTGTTCAAATATCTCTTTGAGATCCTTATTTCGATTAGTTTGGGTATATACCCAGAAACGGAATTGCTAGATCATAGGGTAATATGATTCCCCTATATTT
>NW_027397071.1:35721358-35873995 GCF_003265705.2 Callorhinus ursinus
AAAAACTAATGATGTAATGTATGGTGATTAACATAACAATAAAAGATTAAAGAAAAAATAAGAACACACACACAAAAAAAAGAAAAGGAGGGCCATATGCACCCCAATGTTCATAGCAGCAATGTCCGCAACAGCTAAACTGTGGAAAGAGCTGAGGTGCCCTTCAACGGATGAATGGATAAAGAAGATGTGGTCCATATAGCAGTAACTTATTTTAATTGTCTACATAGCACTGACTGTCAGAATTTTACTTCTGTATGTGTGTATGTAAATGTAAGAATTTTGTTCATTTATATTAAATTTATTTTTAACTTATAAATTGTATTTAAATTTAAAATTAAATTTTCAGTTAAAATTTAAAATCTATGTTGTCTTTTTTTTTCACTGCTATGTACTCAGTCCCAGGGGATATAAAACCTTTAATAAATACTTACTGAATTTGATCAATTATAGAGTAAGAAAGAGTGAATAACAGGGTAAAAGAAAACACAGATAATCGTTATCAACTATCTTCACTTTGGTTATGTGGATACAGCTTTAATTTTTCTGACATAAGTGTAATGACAGAATAGTGACTTTACCATTCTCATAAAATTAGTCCCAAGATGAAGAAAAATAAAGGCCACGGTCAAAGTAATGGGTCATATCCAACTTTA
The DNA here is from genome assembly GCF_003265705.2 of Callorhinus ursinus. Taxonomy (NCBI): domain Eukaryota; kingdom Metazoa; phylum Chordata; class Mammalia; order Carnivora; family Otariidae; genus Callorhinus; species Callorhinus ursinus. The sequence goes on from NW_027397071.1 coordinate 35,722,015, forward strand.
ATATAAATGATTGAATGTGTCCATTCTGTAGTAGTTTTTATCTCTCTTTATAGTTAGAAAATACATGGAGTAGGGGCGCCTGGGTGGCTCAGTTGGTTAAGCGACTGCCTTCGGCTCAGGTCATGATCCTGGAGTCCCGGGATCGAGTCCCGCATCGGGCTCCCTGCTCAGCGGGGAGTCTGCTTCTCCCTCTGACCCTCTTCCCTCTTGTGCTCTCTATCTCTCATTCTCTCTCTCTCTCAAATAAATAAATAAAATCTTTAAAAAAAAATAATAAAAAAAAAAAAAGAAAATACATGGAGTATTACAGTGGGATAGGGAATGGTTTCAATTGTTGAACTAAAAGCTAGGTTTTTACTCTGTGATTCCTCATTTCATCACAATGACATAACATAAAGTTGAGAACATATAATGGCGTGAGAAAAAGAAAGTCTTCCAAATAACCTGGCAGGCATATCTTTCAATTTAATTCAGCTGTCAGCCCAGCAGTTGTGACTGAAGCCATTACGGCAGTTGGGTACCTTAGCTCCTTCCAGACTCTTCCCTCCTTCCTGTCTGCACAGAACAGGTCACCGAATCACTCCACTGTCTCTGGGCATTCTGTTTGAGATTTGTAGAGTAAGAGATCTCGATCAGAACGAAGTGGCATGTCACATTTCCCCCCTTTTGATAAGGAGAGGTATTTCATCTTTGTAGCATTGAAAAATCATCTTTTTAATTCAACTACTTTATCAATGTTATTATAAATGAGAGGCAATCTACCTATGCTCATGTCATTCATCATAATGAAAAAATCATCTCATTTATTTTACTTCACAAGGCAGAAAGAAATAAAGCAAAGAAGAGAGAAACAAAGAGGATGGGAAGGTTACAGGGAGAGGGAACAGTATGTCCAAACCCGCCAGCCTCTTCTCTCGAAGTCACACATTGGCTTTACTGTGTCTGGTGGGAGCATTGCCATGATGCCCCGTGGGGAAGCTCTGCTTATTCGTACGTGTGCAATAAACGTGCCCAAGGAGAGAAGAAACCAACACTGAGGCTTGAGTGTGAAAAGATATTTTTTTTAAAGAGGGTAAAGTCACAACTCTCATACAGTTATAAAAATGATCACATATTAAAGATTTTATATCACTCATTAATGAAGAAACCAGTGAGGTGTTACCACCCATTCAAAGGGGAATCCAAGGACAGATACTTTTATACGTAGAAATAGTGAAACGAGTGTAGGAATGGGGGCAAAACTGTTATTTCCTGGGCTCAGAAGAGGTTCTTCCTCCACCAGTGGGATTAATTTGCACTTCTATAGACAAGAATTATTTTGCAGTGCGCCCAGTTATCTACAACTTTCAGAGCTATAAAACAGCTACCGAGTAATTAGGATCAGGTAACCAGAAGGGTGTGCTGCAGACAATGCACACATCAGTCCCTGCTGGGATTAAAGGTCTGTGTGACTTCTCCACCTTCAGCATGACTTGCCCCTTTCTTGGTTCTTCTAATACCTCATGAATACAAGCACCACCAGTAACCTGCTCACGGACAGCTATTAACCAGCGTCTCAAGATTATTTGGGGCCCAACCAACATACGAATAGCCATTTTAATATACAATTTTGAGATGTAAAATATTTATAAACAAAAAACATACATTTATTTTATTCTCGTTTTAGGTAATAGAAGAGACAGTTTTGGACAGAAGGCCCTAACCTGCATTTCTCAATTCCTAACACATTAAACTTCAGGTGTATGAGATTTGGGGAGTATCTCCTTTTATACGTGAGAACACAGAAGCTTGGAAAGGCTACGAAAGAGACCTAAGTCACACGTTATTTGGTAGTAAACCCAGTTCTCTCGACTCCAGAAATTAGTTTTCCATTTCTCTGAATGAGAGGCACGCACGAGCCCTGTTTGACATTCCACACAAGAGCTGGGCTATGGCAGTTTATCACCACGAATGTGATCCAGGAGTGAACAAATATCCATCTTGTGCCTCCCTTTGACTGGAAGTTTCCTCAAGGAGGTGAAGTCAGGCACAGACCAGGAGAGAGAAATGATTACTTCATTCTCCATGAAATGCTGATTCAGGACTCTTGCCAGTATTACTTAAAATAAGTCATGCAAAGCACTTAATACAGTGCTTGGCACACAGTGAGCACCAAATGTTAGTTAATGTAGTGAAAACAATAAGTATTACTAGTATTAAAAAATAAAATAAGAAGGAACCGTATGTTGAAATATTTTTTTCACAGTGCTCTCAATTTTTATGACTTGTGTGTGCCACCTTCAGGATACAAGGAGGGTTGTAGTCTACACAACATCTTAGCTTTGTTCTCACCCAGTAATGTTTATATCTTATACTCTATGGTTTACTTACATGTTTCTTACAGATGGAAGTTTGTGGGTTGGTTGGTTTCACGCAAAGGAGGCCTGTGGATATCCCTGGAAATATGTCAGTGTTCCACGGAGAGGTTATGAAAGTCAGCCAGAAGTCAGATGTTCCCAATGCCATCCTGCTCTACTACCTGGTGGATATGTTCTTCTTTCAGTCACCTTATCAGGCCGTGGACCAAGAGCAATAACTGGGACGCACACACCGGCAGTGGCCATTGTGTGATTCAAACACAAATTCAGATCATCCATTCTGCCAGAGAATGCCTCTTCTGTTTGCTATAAATGCTATTGAACTTTGCCTTCTTAAAAGAGAACTATGAGCTGCCAGAGGCACAATCCATCTGTAGCATCCAGCAGGAAAAAAAAAAAAAAAAAAGGAAGATATATATGCCTATTTTTAACTTGTTATAATTAGTACCCCAATGACCAGAGCTATTGAAGTCAGTTGGTCCAGATTTTTCTACTGAGCCTACAAAATAGGCTTTTATCCAAAAAGGCGATTTTTATATTACTATGAAAATGAATGGGAAGAAAATAAAAGTAACTTTTCAAATATATATATTTTTGTGGAGCAAATGTAAAAGAATAAAGTAACTTGTTTTGTTGTTAGGTTCTCCCATTCCTTTTTTTTTCTTCTTAATAAAATGCTTCCAGATTTTGCAGTCATGCCGAAATCGGGTCCACTGAAACCATTTCAGCTCCATAGTAAATAGTAGATAATTTTGTTAGTTCTTCAGGCTGAGAGTATCGTTTTTTCCAGGCCTCTCTATCTCCATAAATTGAAATTCATTTCATTCGGATAGAACAATTATTCTTGAACTGAATAAATTCCTGACATTCATTTTTCTTGATGTCTTTAATATTTACCACACAATGACACTGTATTAGACACGATACAATATGCAGAATATATTCTCATTAATCCTAAGAGATTTACAGCTTAAAAGTAAAGACATAAATAAATCTCTTCTTATTTGGTGTTTTTTCCCGAGATACCAAGGAAAAATTTGCAGGGTGAGCTACATTTAGAGACTAAAGGAAATGGTTTAAAAGGAGAGAACAGAAAAACACTCAGGGAGGGCAGGGCTTTTCTCAACATAAACATGATCTCATTCATTTAAGGACAGATTAGCTTCAGTAAATAAGATGAGGAAAATAGTTTGTGAGATACAAGCAAAAGAAACATGGTTTCTTTTTTTTTCTGGTTTTGAAACTTTGATGTTCTTTATTTGGGGGTCACTCTATCATCTTCAAAGAGATAATTTTTTTTTATTTTTTTAATTTAATTTTATTATGTTATGTTAGTCAGCATACAGTACATCATTAGTTTTTAATGTAGTGTTCCATGATTCATTGTTTGCGTATAACACCCAGTGCTCCATGCAATACGTGCCCTCCTTAATACCCATCACCAGGCTAGCCCATCCCCCCATGCCCCTCCCCTCTAGAACCCTCTGTTTCTTGGAGCCCATAGTCTCTCATGGTTTGTCTCCCCCTCCAATTTCCCCCCTTCATTTTTCCCTTCCTTCTCCTAGTGTCCTCCATGCTTTTCCTTAAGTTCCACAAATAAGTGAAACCATACGATAATTGACTTTTTCTGCTTGACTTATTTCACTTAGCATAATATCCTCCAGGCCCATCCATGTTGATGCAAAAGTTGGGTATTCATCCTTTCTGATGTCTGAGTAATATTCCATTGTATATATGGACCACATCTTCTTTATCCATTCATCTGTTGAAGGGCATCTCGGCTCTTTCCACAGTTTGGCTATTGTGGACATTGCTACTATGAACATTGGGATGCATATGGCCCTTCTTTTCACTACATCTGTGTCTTTGGGGTAAATACCCAGTAGTGCAATTGCTAGGTCATAGGGTAGCTCTATTTTTAATTTTTTGAAAAACGTTCACACTGTTTTCCAAAGTGGCTGTAACCAAATTGCATTCCCACCAGAGGTGTAAGAGGGTTCCCCTTTCTCCACAACCTCTCCAACATTTATTGTTTCTTGCCTTGTCAATTTGGTTTCTTACCACTGAGTGCATCCGGAAGACCCTGCAGTTTTGTTCCAATACCACACCCCCCACCATTGTAGGACTGGTTGGTGATAAGAGAGAGAAAGCTGTAAAAGGAAGACAATCTTGTGCAACCAACAGAAAGTCTAAGAATGGAAATCAAAAGCCAGCTATTGGAGTAGCAATAATTCTTAAAAAAAAACAAAGATGATTTGGGAAGAAAAATAATTATTCAGGGTTATACATTGTCATTGGACCACGAACAATAAAAGCTCTTTAATTTAATTCAACTTAAATATACTATGTTCTAAGAAACATAGACAAACATAATGCTTTATTCAATCATCCTATGTGCCTCTACTATCTACTCAAAACAGAAACCAATTTTATTTTTTCCTTAAGGTGGAAATGGGAGGCATGAAGATAGAACAGATGAGTATACATTTTTGTCATTATGATAAACTTTGTAATTAAATTTAATTAAGGTTAATTAGTCACCAAAGGAGAATAAGAAAAAAAAATATCCAGACATGTAAAATTTCCTTTAGACATATTTTAGAACCAAAGGGCATATTTTCAATAAAACTAATCTGCTTTATCAACTTATTGGAAATGTTCTTAATAACTACATTGCATTGGTTGTGAAAATGCCATAAGATATTAAACAAAGCTAACCATCATCTCAAACTACCCCAACACAAGAATTATAAAAGGCACAAAACAAAAAAAATGTTTTAGTTTCTTAAAACAAAAATATTCTTTTGCTGATTTCCTTGATATACAATAAAATAACAGATATCAAGCAATTCATTTTTTAACTTTATTGAGGTATAGTGGATATGAATGATTGATGATTTATACAATTATGTCTACTGTGTAATCACTGTTTCAATCAATATAGGAATTTCTGCCAGCCCCCAAATTCCCTTACCTGTTTTCAATCCAAATGACTCCTATTTCCCTCTCCACACATTCACTAATCTGATTTCAGTGGTTACAAGTTAGTCTTGTCTGTTTTAGAATTCATACAATAGAATTTACAGTAGGTACTCTTAGGTATCTAGCTACTTTCAGTCAGAATGATTTTGTAATTCTTCCACATTGTTGCATATACTAGTGATTGATATCTTTTTTCATAGCTAAGTAATATTACATATTATGAGTATACTGTAGTTTATTTACCATAGATTTGTTGATTGACATGCGTGGGTTTTTTTTTTTACATGTCTATAAACATTTGTACAAGTCTTTTGTGGATATATGTTTCTATTTCTCTTGGGTAAATAACTAGGAGTGTAATTTCTTGGTCATATGGTAAATATAGGTTTAACTTTATAAGTTAAAAGCAGCTCTCCAAAGTGCACAATTTTACGATCTCTCCAGCAAGGTATGAGTTCCAGTAATTCTTCAACCCTGCCAAAACTTGATATTGTTTATATTTTTAATTTTAGCCATTTTGGTGGGTGTGTAGGTGGTATTGCATTGTGGTTTTAATTTACTACATATGCTGAGAATCATTTATGTGCTTACTGATCATCCATATAGCTTATTTTATAAAATATATTCTTAATCTTTGACTCATTGTTTATTTTATATTTTTGTCTTCTTGTTTTTGAACTTTCAAAGTTCTTTATATATCTGGATAGAAAACTATAAAAAATATATGTACTGAAAATATCTAACAAAACAACTTTCTGTCACTTTCTTAATGATTTTTGTTGAAGACAAAATGTTTAACTTTGATGAAGCTCATCTTACCCATATTTTCTTTTTTGTTACTATTTTCTCTTTATCTCTTTTTTCATTGATTACTGACCTTTGTTAATATCTACCTTCTACTTATCTTGATTTAATTTGCTTTTCTTTTCCTAGCTTCCTATATTGAAAACTTAGATTGTTGATACAAGAATCTTCCTTTATTTTAATATAAGCATTTAAATTTACAATTTTTTTTCTGACATCTACCTATCTTCATCACACAAATTTTGATAGTATGTGTTTTGGGTAAAAAATGTTTTCTAATTTCCCTTGTAATTATTTATAACTGAGTTGTTTCACTTCTAATTACTTAGAGATTTTAGAGATATCTTTTAGTAATTTATTCCAAATTTAATTCCTTTGTGCCTAGAGAATATATTTTATATGATTTTGATCTTTTTAAATTTATCGAAGCCTGCCTCACTTCCGTGAAAGGACATTTTAAGGGGCTTCACCCTCACCAGAATCATCGTTAATCTCGATCTTCTCTTTGAATATTCTTTTCACCTTCTTTTTCCAATGAAATCTTATTCTGTAATGTGACATGTCTCTTAGAAGCTTTCTCAAAACACAATCCTGGAGATGGGGCATCTTTCCTCCTTGTCCTATATTGCCGCTGCCCTCACTTAAAAACTTTCTCAGCTTTGAATCTCATTCCAGACCAAGACATCCACTGCCCTCCACGTTGTAGCTACCTGCTGATCCTCCATGTACTAGTAACATTCCATAAATGCATTAGTACCTGGTTTGTTGGTAACTCTTTCTAACACTGTTCTCTTTTTTTAAGATTTAATTTTACTTATTGATTGATTGATTGATTGATTGATTGACAGAGAGAGAGCACTAGCAGGGGGAGTGGCAGGCAGAGGGAGAGGGAGAAGCAGGCCCCCGTGGAGCAGGGAGCCTGATGTGAGACTCGATCCCAGGATCCTGGGATCATGACCTGAGCTGAAGGCAGACTTTAAATGACTGAGCCACCCAGACACCCCTTGTCAACACTATTCTTGTTGGTGGTCATTACTGGTGGTCACAATATTCACACAGATTATTTTCTCAATGCCCTAATCCTCTTCTATGCTTAACTTCTCTTCCTCCAGTGAATTGGGTCTCTACTCAAGTGTTCAATGTGCAGACTCGATCCCAGGACCCTAAGATCATGACCTGAGCTGAAGGTAGACACTTAACCGACTGAGCCACGCAGGTGCCCCACACATCCTAGATGTTTTATGTCCCTTCTTATAACACTTTCACCTTTCTGACTTCACTACTCTCCCCATGGCTTTCTTCCTGTTCTTTGAACATATAAAGAATACTCCTGTTCAGTCCCTTGGAATTTATTTTTCACTCTTCCTAGAAAGTTCTTCCCCTAAATATATAGCATGGCTGGGTCCCCCACTGTCTTAGATTTTTAAAAATTTAAAATTTAAAAATTTAAAAAAAATTTTAAAAATTTTAAAAAAATTTTTACCTTCTCTGGAGGGTTGACTCATGATCCCCCCTGTGCTACCAAGATATTAATGTCCTAATCTCTAGAGCATGTGAATAGTTTTCCTTACATGGGAATAGCAACTTTGCAAATATAATTAAGAATCTTGAGATAAGGAGATTATCCTGGATTATCCAGGCAGGTCCAATCTAATCACAAGGGTCCCTATAAAAGGGGTCATGAATCAGAGTAAGTTTTGGAACATGAGACAATCAGAGCAAGAGGGTGGAGTGGTATGAGGAAGGGGGTACAAGCCAAGAAATGCAGGCAGCTTCTAGAAGCTGAAAATATGAAGAAACCAATTCTCCCATCAAGGCAAAAAAGGAGCACTGTCCTGCCAAGTTGATTTTAGACAGCTGACCTTTAGAACTGTAAGAATAAATTTGTATTGCTTTTCTCCACTAGGTTTGTGCTCGTTTGTTACAGCAACAATAGGAAACAGAAATACCTTCTCACTGAAGTCTTCCTTGACTATCTTGTCTGAAGTTATAATGGCTACTTGTTGGGTTTATTTTTCTTCTTAGCCTTATAATATATGCCTCCTACTATACAACACAGCGTTGATTTTATTTAGTTATGTAGTATATTGTCAGTCTCCTCCTCTGCCATAAAGCAGAGATTGGGGTCTATGTTTTAGTAACTTCCTTTACTGCAATACCTAGAACACGTCAAACACATATTAGATGCTCAATGAGGATTTGCTGAAAATAGTAAGCGTTAAGAATGATTTTAGACTTTTTGTTTCTTTCTAATCAGTGATTTCTATTCTTTCAATGATTGTATGCATGAATCTTCTGTGCTAGCACAATGTACTCTAACAGTAAATGTGTCTGTGTATGTGTGTGTATGTGTATGCACACTATAGTCGCATATTTATATTTAACTGATAATAGCATGATTAATGGGTAGGACCACGTGGTGATTCTAAGGCATAATCAATAGGATCCGCATGACTAGACCAAAAATTTTACATTTCATATCTGCTTATTTCTGCCATGGAAATGAGGAGTAAAATTAGTTGTGATGTGTAATTAAAACAAACAATAGAAAATAGACAACGACAAAATTAAGGACAAATGGCATTGTTTTGAATTTTACTTCTTAAATTCTTATATTCTTCGTATATTCTTAAACATGGTGGACAATGTAGTGAAGGAATCTCAATGCCTCTTTCACTTTCTGTATATACTCCCTGCTTTTAGCACATAATTGTAAGTCCCACCTACTGGCTTATAGCCACAAATATACCATAGCTTTTATAGAAGAAAGCATCACCTCTTAAGCATCATAGTAGAATGCCAACATCCTAGATTTTGACCTTAAGTAAACACAAAACTACATCCTCTATTTTTATTTGTATCAGTAGAGCATCAGGTTAGAGGAGCAAAAAAAAAAAAATCTTTGAAATAAACGGACACTGTATATAAAAACAGACTGCACTTTAAGTTTTATCTTTCACAAAGAAGACACAAACAAAGTTAACTTGTGCAACTGTGCATTATTTTAGTATAAGGGACTTTTTTTAAAAAAAATCCCTGCTTCTGTACTTAATAGAGCTGAATTCTCAATCAGCTTGTTACTTATTCAATATCTGTAGCATATTCAGCCTCATTATGCCATACCACAGGGAGTACATCATTCTGAGGAAGACATGTTCTTAGTGATATTTTTATTTACAGCCTATGATGTAGGAATTGATTGAGGAAAATGTTCTTTTTTTATTACAGAATTAGAAACTTTAGCAACTCTTTCCTATTTCTGCCCCCAGGATTGACTTTGCAGTGTAAATTCATATTTAAAATATATCGATAATTCTCAGGAAGGGGGTTTCATCCTATTAATCCTATTAATTGGGATCTCCAAGAGGATTCAGTGGTGTTAAAATAAAAGCTGTTTTGAGTCCTTTCTTTCCAGCATGCAAAAGATAAACACTGTTCCCTTGTCACTGTAATTATACTGAGCAGGTGAGGCATCAGGGTATGGACTGGGAAAAAAATAGGCCATTGCCATAATTCAGTGTTAAGGTATTGATATCACACCAATGGCCAAATAAAACTCCTCTGCTGATAGAAAATTAGTGACACTGGCAGAATCATGCTCAGAGGAGAAAAAAAAAACAAGAAGAATATGCATTTCTCAAGCACTTTATGTAAAAAGTACCTATGTGCTCACTGAAAGAGGCTTATGTGTATTGTCCAATAGGCCATTGGAACCACACACTTAGGCATATTCCCTTAACATACAGCTAGCTCTCCTGACAAGCTACTCTTACTTGAAAAGTGAAAAGTGATATCACAGCCAGCATATATGTATATATAAATGCTTTTTAAGTATTAATAATACTACATATATAAATGTCAACTTTGATCAAGGAACTCAAATCACATTACAGACTATGCTTCTTTAAAGTAACTAGCTGCACTATAGAGGTAAGGAAACTGAAAAATAAAGTAAATTAATTACTTATCCAAGGTCAATTTCATAGGTCAGGAATAGAATCAGAACTAGACCCTCTCCATTAGAATAGATAGAATAGATCAACTCTCTCACTTGAAGTTGGCATATTACATTGAAGGTAGCATCATACGAGTATCTAATAAAGACTTTAAGCTATTATAGTAGAGTGGCTTCAGACAAAATTCGAATTGATTGAAAGTTTCCTCTGAAACTTGAATCAAAGCAAACTCCATCTTTTTTTCTGTACCTCTTCTCTTGTAGTGAAGGATCCAAAGATAGCACACAAATGGATGTTTCTCTGATACCTGTGGCTTATCAGTAAGAATAGAAGTAATGGAAATCTCATGAGAAAGCTGCTCTTAAAAGATTTCCAATCCAATTTTTGAACTCAAAGGCTTGAATTAGTATCAGATTAACAGCCAAGTCTTTCAAAGTACATCTTCTAGGATTCAGTTATCAAGAGGATATCAGACACTGGAATTTAGGTTCAATTTTTTGTGGCAAGAAGAGAGAAATAGGCAAATAAGCAGGGTTTTCTTTTCTTGTCTTTTCTTTCTTTTCTTTCTTTCTTTCTTTCTTTCTTTCTTTCTTTCTTTCTTTCTTTCTTTCTTCCTGCTTACACTCTCTTTTATATCTTTATATCACTTTTCTTCATGTAATTTATTTTACCATTTACACTTTCATTACCTTCTTTTAAAATAATTCCAGATATGCATGTATGTATGCATGTACAACCATGCATATGCAATGCAATGCTTCTTAATATTCTGCTAAAGCAATGGTTAACTCAACATGTTGCCTTACCTCCCTTCTTATGTGATACTCTATAGTTGCCAATCCCATGAGGAATAGAGTCCAGAAATGTTCAGTTTCAGTATCGTTCAAATGCATTTCAGTAGAGGGAATCTCATTCCACAGTGCCCATGAGACAGTATATCTACCATCCTTTTCCTGTCTCTGACTCTCAGATTCTTCCCATTATAGATATGGTTGGGTCAGCTGCCAAATTCTTTCTTACATTTCTTCTCCCAATTCTAGGTCAGCTAGTAATCATGCAAACATCTATGAGACGGACAAGTGGCAAGGGTGTTTCAGAGATGTATCCATCTCAATCTACCATGGAGAATTTGAAGCAAGAAGAAAAAATATGATTCAGAATTCAGAGTGGAAGCCTTTTGGGAATTCGTACATCACAGATGCAACATAGCAGATATTAATTCGAGAAACAGAATTCAGTTGTTTTTTTTTTAACAGGCCATGGCAGTATTCCATGAATTCCACCCCAACTTACTTTCAGCAATGTATTCATCTGTGTCCTTTTAAAACCTTCGGTTTGAGGATAGTTCTCCTGCTGAGGTCTAGCGTCTGTAGAGGGTTGCACTACCTTGAAGTTTTACACTGTAGCCCTGCGTGCTATGTCAAATTCTAAAGAGGAAAGTGTTTTCCATCTCACCATACAAATGGAGGCAAATGCTAATACGGTGTTATGTTCACACGTTTATTTTTGGAACTAATATTTAATCTGTTTCAATTAAAATCAACCACGTGTTATTTGCCTGCAGATTGCATATATTTGAAAGCTGATGGCCATTATATGGAAAAACATTTGAAAACACATGGGTTTTGTAGAGTGCTGAGTCAAGTGTAATATAAACTGAGGATGGTCCCTGCTGTGTAGTTGCAAATGCTTCTGGTATGGATAAGGCTGCTAATGCCAACGTAAAAGGGGGAAAAAAAGGACGCAGAGTGAAGATAACGCATTTCTTTAGCTTATGTTTTTCTTTCTAAGAGAACTTTAATATGCCTCCAAAACCTGATACAGATTCCAAGTTTCCTTATAACATAAGGTCTCGCCACAAAAAAAGAAAATGGTCACTTTCCCTGAGAATATCTGGGTTCTTCCAATTGAGAAATGCCATATAGCTTTCTTTGTTCAAAGCACTTGATATAGTTAGTGCTTCCATATACAAAACTACCTGGCACTTGCTTACTGCTATGAAATGCACGACTTAGAAATTTCAAACCCTGCTGCAAAAATGGAGCTATATTTTTATTTACTCTTAGACAAAAAGCAGGGCTAACCCCTTTCAAAGGACATTTTGTTGACCTGTTATTATATTTCTCTGATTCTCCTGCCTGTATAGTAGGATAGTAACTTCTAAATCAATTGATTCAATAGAGTTGGGGGGAGTATCGAAGGATTCTTATTTGTAAGCTCCCTAGATCAATCTGACTGATAATCAGCTAATTTGAAAAACCTTTGTTTTACATCAAAGATACTCCACGATGAACAAAACCCTGATTTTTAAATATATAGTCCAATATAGAGGAAGAGTCAACTAGGCACATGTTTATAATTTTATACCCATGTCCCAAAGCACTATGCGTCCTTTTTAGTTCCTGTGAAACTCAATCAGTGTGCTTGTCCAGTTGTGACACTGCAGATAAGAATCTGCCTCCTCCTCTCCTAGTCACTTTATTTTCCAGAAACTCTTTCATTGTTTTGCTTTTTCCCTTGGTGTTTTTCTTTCTAAACTCAGTTTATCCCTCTGTTACAATAGTCTCCTCATAGAGAAAGGACTCCAGTTTTCACTCCTCTAGTGAGTTCAGTAGTGGGCCCTCTAAAAGATATGTCCGTATCCTAACCACCAGAACCTGTGAAAAAGGGTCTTTAAAGATACAATTACATTAAGGATCTTGAGATGAGATCCTCCTGGATTACATGAGTCAGTCCTAAGTCCAGTGACAACTGCCCTTATAAGAGACCCAGAGAACGCCATGCAAAGGCAATGACAGAGATTGGAATGGTGTTTTTGGGAACCAAGGAATACCTGAAAACACCAGAAGCTGGAAGAGCAAAGGAAGAAATTTCCCCTAGATCTTTTGAAGGGAGTGTGGCCCGTTGACACCTTCATTTTAGACTTGAGGTCTCCATAAATAGGAGAGAATAAGTTTCCATTGTTTTAAGCCACCAAGTCTGTGGTAATTTGTTATGGCAGCCATAGGAAACTGGTACAGTCCCTTTTCTTCTTTCCCTGACTAGCACAAAACTCACTTACTTCACACACGCACACAAACATTTTTCTGTTTGTTCCCTCTTTCTTCTTTGTCTTCTCTTCTCATAGTAGGGTGCCATGAAACATAACAGCTTAAGTCATAAGTCAAAGAGTAGAATTCATAATCCATCTCTATGGAGAAAACAGAAGTTACAAATAAATTTGGGTTCCTTAAGGGCAAGGACCGAATGCTTTCATCTTGGGATTGCTCACTTCTAAGATAAATGTGGGCACATGGTTGTTGTTTAATAAATATTTTTATTGGCAACTTCCAATGTTAGATAAATTAGACTTCGGTGTTTCCAACACCTGAAGTATTTGAAAATTCTTCAAACTCAAATTCCCCTCAGATTTATCAAGATATTTTCATCTATTTCCTTACTCTCTTCAAATTTAAGCTTGTGTCCTCAAACACCACTCTTCAGATGAGAAAATAAAAATAGCAACAATAAATAATAATAACAGTCTAATGGTGTCATGTCAAAACTTAATATTTTATTTGCATTTTAGGACAAATATATTTGAGGAGTTTCATCTAGGAATGTAATTCCTATTTAACAGATATTATTTGCTTTAAACATATATTCTTCATTCCAAGAAATATATCACAAAGTAATTCTTGGAACATAATAGATTTATGAGCTAGAGGCTGTTCTCTTTTAGTTTTGGTAATCCTAGCACTATGTTTGCATGTTGGATATACTTATCTCTTACTATATCCATGTAATAATGTAAGAAGTAAGGCAGATTTTATTTAAGAGAGCTATTGTGATGAGTGTACAACAGGGCCGGTAGAGTGCAACAGGTTTTATAATAGGGAAGAGAGATTGGGTTCAACTATGAATACAACATGGAAAAGTAGGAATTCATAACCAAGTAGCAGGATGAGGATGTATAGAAAATTACTAAAAGGAGGAGCGCCTGGGTGGCTCAGTCGGTTAAGCCGCTGCCTTCGGCTCGGGTCATGATCCCAGGGTCCTGGGATCGAGCCCTGCATCAGGCTCCCTGCTCAGCTCATCGGGGAGCCGCTTCTCCCTCTCCCTCTGCCTCTGCCTGCCTCTCTGCCTACTTGTTCGTTATCTCTCTCTCTCAAATGAATGAATAAAATCTTAAAAAAAAAAAAAAAAGAAAATTACTAAAAGGAAACACTGGGGATAAAGGGAATTCTGGCTAAACTGATGTAACAGATTCTTGCTGAAGGCAGGTGGGGGTGACCAGATATCACTGGGGAATGCTGGGGATGGTAAGAGACTTGATCATCAGAGCTCCAGGTTAATCAGATATCAAAGATGGGAGATTCAGGCTAAACTGACTTAGGAGGATTCTTGCTAACATTGGACAATGTAGAGATGAACATGAAAGACCAAAAATCAAGGCCTAGTTGAGAAGAGAGTTCAGAAGAGCCAGAGTAGAGGTTGCTCAAGGAGAGAATCTTAATCAGAACTTATAACATTAAAAGAGAATCTTCTAGGGGCACCTGGGTGGCTCAGTATAGGGCTCAGGCTTCCTGCTTAGTGGGGAGTCTGCTAGATGTTATCTCTCATCTTCCTCTTCCCCTCCCCATCCCATGTACTCTCTATTTCTAAAACTAAATAAATAAATCTAGAGAGAGAGAGAGAGAGGGAGAGAATCTTCTAATAATGGTACCATTACCAGCAGCTTCTCATTGGTGATTTTATACTGAAAAAACTTACTCCCTCTCTTTTTTCTAATCCAAGATAGTGATATTTCTTTCCTTTATGAAAAATATCAATACTTATTCCTTAGTTCCTCTTTCTTTAGCCTTCACTTTATGATTGCCTCATTTTCTCTCATGATTCCTCATGTTTTCTATTACAAGGTAACAGGTACTCAGGTTTTCCTTGTTAGTCTCCTTCAACACTCTTTGCTTTTCATTAACTTTACTATCTATATTACCCACTTTACTATGGCTCTTGTTTCTTTACAATATTTTGATTTCTAGACCACAGTAGTTGCCTTTTCTCTTTAAAACCTCACATTGTTTAACTTCCTCTTCATGTTGTTTCCTTGGCTCAAATTCTAAAATTCAGTGCTAAAACTTCCTGCTGCTCATATCCCTTTAGTCTTAATGTCTACAGAAGAGTTTTCTTTCTTGCATTTACTAAGAAAGTTTCTTACTAGAGTTCTCTAGCCTGTGGCTTTGTGTACTCTCTGAATACACAGTATGCTGCTAGCATTAAAACCACATTTCTTGGCAATCTCCAGATAAGGGAGAGCTGGGATGCTGGGAAATCCTGGGTGACAGTAATTTCCCAGGTTTGAATAGGGATGGGTTCCTGATCAGGTTATGTACTGAACTAAATTGATTTTCCTTACCTAGAAAATAGTTGATAATACTACACTTACAAAGATCCTGCATGGGGATACATTTAAAAAAAAAAAGTGAGGGCACCTGGGTGGCTCAGTCGTTAGGTGTCTGCCTTCAGCTCAGGTCATGATCCCAGGGTCCTGGGATCGAGCCCCACATCGGGCTCCCCGCTCAGCAGGAAGCCTGCTTCTCCCTCTGCCACTCCCCCTGCTTGTGTTCCCTCTCTCACTGTGTCTCTCTCTCTGTCAAATAAATAAAATCTTTAAAAAAAAAAAGTGAGTATGGAATATATTCAGAGAAAAGAAACAGGATATTCAATATCTTGAGGGTTGATACCAAAGAGAATTTACAAAAGAAATTAGGTAATGAATGGAAGTACAACATGCTGAATGTTATTGAAATTATTCCTTAGTTTTCATATACTTTTCATGTTGTGTGTCCTTTCTTGTGGCTAGCACAATGAAGTTCACTGAAGAAATGCATTTGGACATTTGGGCATTCTGATTCTCATCCATTCATTCAACAGTATTATTACTTTTGATGTGCTTTGTGCTTGAAATACTATGATGAGCAAAATACAGATAGAAGCAAAACTAGATATTGGTTCTGCTCTCATAGAGCTTAAAATATGACATCAAATCACTACCAAAATAATATAAATTTTCAAGTGTGGTCAGTGTTCCGAATGAAATGTAAATAGTGCTATGCGGACCTATACTGGGGAGATTTGACATATTCTGGCATATCAGAGAAGGTTCAGCGGAGATGTCATTAGAGGCAGAGGGGTGCTGTCTGACGAAGCTGAAGCAAGCAGCTGCCAGGCCATTAGAAGCCCCACTAAGTCTGCCATGACTGAATTATCTAATACAAAAGTATAACTCTAGCTGTAATATTGTGATGGGTAACTTTGTGTGTCAAATTGGTGGGGCCACAGGGCCTAGATATGTGGTCAAATATTCTGGATGTTTCTGAGAGGGTGTTTTTGGGTGAGATTAACATTTAAATCAGTGGACTTTGAGTAAAGCAGATTGTCCTCCATAAGATGAGAGGGCCTCATCTAATCAGGTGAAGGCCTAGAGAGAACACACAGGAAGAAATTCTGACAGCAATCTTCAGATTTGAACTGCAGCTCCAGCTCCTCTTTGGGAATGCAGCAAACCAGGCAGATTTCGGACTGGCCAGCTTCTGTAATTTCATGAATCCATTCCCTCCTTCCTTCCTCCTTTCCTTTCTTCTTCCTTCTCTCCTTCCCCCTTCCTTCTCCCTTTCCTTCCCCCCTTTCTTCCCTCCTTCCTCCCTTCTTTCCTTCCTTCCTTCCCTTTTTATATAAAAAGACAACTTTAAAAAAAAAATAAGGACCTGAAGCAGGTACGATTTATTTATATCTATATCTATGTATATGTACATATATATACACATATCCATTCTAGTGGTTCTATTTATCTGGAGAAGCCTAATGCAAATGTGGACATTTATTGGTGGGGCCAAAGGGATGTTGGCTATTATAGCATTCCAGGTGTGCATTCATAGTAGTTTGCCTGAGGGTAGTACACTGGAAGCTGCGAGAGGTGGGTTGAAAATCCAATCAAGAAGCCAAATATGGAGGGCATGGCACTATACTGGATATTGGAGACATGGAAAGTGGCAAAACAGACTCCCAGACCAGAGCTGCATGTCTAAATGCATAGTAGTGCTGTTCACTGAATGGTGTCACCCAGAAAACCAGTTTGGAAAGGAAAAGTATGATTGTACATTTAGAAATACTGAGTTTGAGATGCTTTCAATAAATCCACAGAAGCTACATTAATGGTTGAATATAGAGACCTAGGTCATAGATGAGAGATATAGATTACACATAAATTAGAGAATAATACTCTTATAAATGGTAATTGAAGAAATGGACATGGATAAAAACACATGATAATAGAGAGAAGAAAGCTACGACTAAGTCTTGGAAAACTGCAACCTTTAATGGTAGGATATGAAACTGCAAATATATCGAAATTTTAAATAAATCTTAAGGTTCCAAATTTTTTAATCTTAATACAGGATATAGGACTGATGTGTATGGACCTCTTTGCAAAGTGCCATTGCTACAAGAAAGGATTGATATAACTTCTGGTTTGGCTCTCCTTGCTTCATCATTCAAGGGAGAAGTTCATTGTTTGCATTTTTTTAAAATTTCTCATGAATCAGAAAATCAGGACAGAATGTTGTGTAATTATCATAATAGTACCTGCTTCGGGTCCTTATTATTTTTTTTTATGTTGTCTTTGAGTAGTGTTTCCTGGGCATTATGCATAAGCAAGTTAGAAACTTCTTCAAGTTTATCAAGAAGCCAGCTCCCTGTTAATTTTACAGAATGCTTTGGAAGTTATTCCTGCGGTTTCTTTTATCAGTTCTGCAGGAACAAAACCATAACTATTCAACATTCAGGTGAGAACATTAATTTATAAAGTTACCCAGATATATAAATTCTATGAGCATGTAGGTGTCTTGATTATTATCAGATTTATTAAATATTATTGGACTTACTATAATTTTGTGTTGTCTAAATTATACACATATAATGTTATCTGCTCTAATAGCAATACTGATTCATTTACTTATTTTTTCAACAATTATTAGTAAACTAAAATGTTCCAAGTGTTGCATGAGACACTGGCATACGATTATAATTAAGATACATGTTCAGTGCCATAAATGAGTTCACAGTCTGGTGGATATATATAGTGATATGTTTCATACAGTGTGCTGCAATCTATGAGAAAGATGGCCTATAAGAACAAAGAAGAGCAGATAAACGATTCCACCTGAAATGGGACAGAGGCACAAAAAAAAAAAAAAAATTGGGAAAGCGGCAGGAGTCAGGGAAGTTTTAAAGGGTTAGAAAGTATTAACCAGGCCAAAAGGGAATGATAGCAAATGCATTCCAGGCAGAAGAAACAGCAGGACGACAAGACTCTGATCACATTTCCTCAACCAAATACGATTTGTGTTATATGGGTCATTTGCCAAATTCCTTGTAAAACAAGCCAGTCCTGTCAGCATTGAAAATCACCTCTTCTACATAATCCCTTTCCTATATGCCACAGATAGCAAGTGTATTCTAAGTTCTTCCACAGTCTCCTGATCTGCAGAGCTGGTCTCACCTGCAAGTTTAACATTTTTCAGGCCATATTATCTTTTGAAACATCTGAGCCAGCCAGCACAATTAGAAAAGGGTTTACCATTCTCCTGACCCTGGTAAACAGGAGCGTAAATTTCTTTGGCTTTCAGCCTAATGACAGTGTCATCCACTGCACTTTTTTAATCAATTGAAACCACAAATTGAGCCATTTTTCCATCTTTTCCATAGCTTCATCACACACTATAGACATTACTTTAGCACTTTCTGGAGTGGTCTCATGTACAGATTGGTGAATTTTCTCTTCTTTTTCCTGGATGTACCATATTGTTAATTCATTAACACTTATGCCTGAATAAAGCTTACCCATCACACGTATTTTCCCCCACAAGGCACATTATAGCTTTCTTGTATTTAGGAACACTAGACAGTATGTTGACACTATGTTTAGGAGCCATTTTAAACAGAAAATCACTAATAATAACAACAACAATAATAATAGATGGCACTAAATATACTGCAAAATAAAAATTTATTTACAGTATAAAATCTGAAACAAGAAGGCAGAGCTTTGCTTGTTCAGCCTCAGTGGGGAATATGCGTGGTCAAATGACTCAAAATTTGGCCACTTTACACATGTGTGCAAATGATCTGAAAGCCATCAAGTATTGATTTTGGAGTAACAAATAAAATTTAGTTGGCAGGCATACTCACAAATATGGACTCTGTGAATAATGGGGATTAGCTGTATTTGTTTCTGTATTAAATAAAATAGCATGCATTTTTTGAACCAAGACTGGACTGATACCATTAGAAGTTCTGTAGAAACTAGACATAAGGCTTAATACAGGTCTGTTAACCAAATTCTAGAACTCACATTTAATAAAGAGAGAAAAAAACTATGATATCAAATTATATTTATTCAATTAAGCTAATATTTATCAGTTACCAGGCAATTTAAAATAACGACATGATTTTTTTTGTTGTTTAATAAAATAAATGCACTATCATATACTTTCCTAGCAGAAGCATTGTTACAATTCACTAAATGTAGAAAAGGCAGCCAATCTCCTAACAAGTATGCACTGACATTTGACAACAGAATATACATGTAAAGTAAACTATAATAAACACATTACATGTATAGTGTGAGAAACTGAATGTGTGGCTACCCATCTGATCCCAACATCTGATGACTAAGAAATGCAGAAGGTTTACCAAAGAATTTTGTTTTTAAATATTGCTTACAAAGTAAGATTGAGGAACAGTAGTTCTGATCCAAAAGGCAGAGGATATAAAATGAAAGCAAATGTACAGAACTACAGTGGAATGAAGCAGAGTGGCTAAAACCAAACGGGTGTTTACTTACTTAGTTGTCAATTATAAACACATAACAATGGGCAATAAAACTATGGCTCCAACCTGTGTAAGGCTTCATATAAAATGTCAAATTTCTGGAGAAACTAGGTAGAAGTTAGTGCTATTCAATCTTAAAGAATAAAAATAAAAAAGAGCACCACTGATGTCTGAGGCTTTGCTGAACAAATATGACTTTTTTTAACAGAATATGATATCTAACTTGCCATATCACATATCAGATGAGTGCTTCATTTTACCTTCTAAAATACACAAAGATAAAAGTTAATGAAGTACGTTTTGTGCATAATTATAAGAAACACTGGCATCATTCAAATGACACTGATTGTGAAATAAAGGACTTTTTCCACTTCCTACTGGTAACAGAACCTACATTTTCCAAGATAAACTCTTCAGCATCAGGAGTTTTGACAGCTCTGGAGGGAAAGAAAAAAGCATTTTTATTCTCGATAGAACATACAACCATAGGTATTAATGCAGTTACAGCTTGAAAGCATTCTTAAGCATTGAAAATGACTCAGTAGGGAAATGGTGTGCGCTTAAGTTTTGATAATGCCACAGTAAAGAACAGAACAAGAAACTTAAATTATATGCGCTTCAGTAAAGTAACAACGTACATTTACTTTGCAGCTCTTGACAGGTGAAGCCATATATGACCCTCAGTTGACATGGACAACTCCCACAACATTGGCTAAATTATAATTTACCTGTTGGAAATTGTGCTGCTAGCCATGGTTAGCAACAGGCAAGAGCCATGTGAAATATTATATGACACAGAGATAAGACTTCCTCCTCTCTTGAAGTCATTTTTACAGAAATTATCGCATTTTTATTCCCTTTGCCTCTCCACTCTTCCTTACTGGAATCTCTATGTTCAGCTCTTTGCCTTATATAATTTTCACCCCATACTCATCAAAGCCAAAGACTCAAGGAAACAAACAAGAAAATGACAAAAAGTAGGTAGTGCCTTCCCACAAAGTTTTTACAGTTGACGGAAAGAAAAGCGTGAAACTGCATTTTTGTCCAAGAGTCTTGGGAAATGAGACTTATTTTCTCCCTGTAAAGGTGGTAATTATGACCTCAATGGTATAGTGGTCACTACTGGTTGTTTACATGAAAATATCTGCGAATTGTTAACATTTGATTCAAACCTGATAGTCTCAGAGAGTTTGAACACCTGCGAATGTAACCAGTTAAGATGCTGGTCTCTAGACTTCTTCCCATCTCCCTTTCTAGCGTCATATAACCACAGGGATGCTTTGAGACCATGGTAGCAGCCATGAAGCTAGGATCAAGGAAGGGACCGCATTCTTCCTGTAGCAATGAGAGTCAGCAAGGAGGAGCTGGGGAGAGAACTTGCCCTTCTCTAGGCCAAGATCAAGCATGGGATTCACAGATCTCTGGGAAAATCCTAACACCAAAAAGCAATGAAATCCCCACAGAAAGGGTTACTTGTGCTTCTGGAAGGACCAACCCTGACCATCATCGCAATTTCAGGGTAAGCTACATTAACATCAGTCTCAGCACCACTGGTTAGGTTCTTTCTTAGGAAAGAGCTGTGATTTACACAAAGGAAATCAAGCACCGTCAGATTCTGCCCATTCCTCAGCAGAAAGTAATACTCTCCAGTTTGTCGTCAACTGAGCCACAAGGACAGAAATTTTGATGCCTTCCTTCCCAAATTCACCTGCTACTCTTTAGACTTGTATGAATGCTGATGGAATACATAAAGAAGAAAATAAAGTAATGTATCACTTTGGAAGACTGACAGAAGATCAAATGTTGATTTGGAATAGTTGGCAGCAGCTGAAATGGAATTGATTGAAAGTCAGGAAAAAAAACTTGAAAAAAATCGCTAATACACATGGACAAGCAATTAGAGCATAGAATGTATTCTAAGACACATATTATATAATTTTTAAATGTAAAATGTCAATAG
Source organism: Callorhinus ursinus (assembly GCF_003265705.2). Taxonomy (NCBI): domain Eukaryota; kingdom Metazoa; phylum Chordata; class Mammalia; order Carnivora; family Otariidae; genus Callorhinus; species Callorhinus ursinus. The sequence continues at coordinate 35,743,944 of NW_027397071.1, forward strand.
AGAAACTGGAAATGGGAAGGATCACTGCCAAGGACAGATCTATTGATCTTGAAGATCAAATAGAAAATGAAATTTCACAACACAGGGCAAGAATAAAAAGGATGGAATCTTCAGGGAAAAGCTAAAAGATAAGATAGACAGCTATCTAGAGATCTAAAACTATAGGAAATAAGAATGCCAGACAAATAAAAAAAAGAATAGAATGAAAATTAATAATTAGACAATTAATAGAAAAAAATTCTGAGCTGAATGGTTTGATTCTGCATATGGAAGAGATTCACAAATTGCTAGGCAGGATTAATAAAAATTTATAAAACCCACATTAAAAAGAGAAAACCTAAGCAGGTTGAAGGCAAGGGGGGAGGAGGATTTATTCATTACGGGAATCAGATTAGCACTAGACTTCTCATCTGAAACATTGGGAGGCCATAAAATGATGGTTAAAGACTACTGAGTAAAACACTATAATCCCATAATCTTGTCAGGTCACAAACTAGTAGAATTAATAAAATAATTTGGTATAATGGCTAGATACAAGATCAATATAACATATTACTAGTTTTTTAAGGGCGCCTGGGTGGCTCAGTTGGTTAAGTGACTGCCTTCGGCTCAGGTCATGATCCTGGAGTCCCAGGATCGAGTCCCTCATCGGGCTCCCTGCTCAGCGGGGAGTCTGCTTCTCTGACTCTCCCCCCTCGCATGTGCTCTCTCTCTCTCTCTCTCATTCTCTCTCTCTCAAATAAGTAAATAAAATCTTTAAAAAATAGTTTTTTAAGAATAGCTATAAACAGTTAAAATGGAAAATAATCCATTTACCATTATGATGAAACTATAAAATAATATTAGAGCAAACTATTTGTGAGGTAGAGCTCATTTAAAAAGAACTATAAAATGCATTGAAGAGCATGAAATAGACCCTGAATAAATGAAAAACCATCTTGTGTTCCTGCATAGTAAGACCTGATCTCACAAAAATTTCAATTCCTTCTATGTTTTTATCATTCATGTTTTTCAAGAATTATTAATTTTCCCTATTCTGTGTATTGAGAATACAGTGGTGATAGTGATGGGATATAGACAAAAAATAAAATAAACAAGCAAAACATATTGTATGTTAAACAGTGGTAAAATGCCATGGGGAAAAATAAAGCAGGAAAAGCAAATAGAAACTGTTATAGAGATAGTAGTTTCTCACAGAATGATCAAAAGAGGCTTCAGTGAGAAGGTGACATCTGAATGCGGACCTAAAGGATGTAGGAGAGTAAGCCACGTGGCATCTGGGTAAAGAACATTCCAGGCAGAGGGAAAAGTACAATGTCTGTGAGTTGACAGTTGTGTAAGAAGGCTATTATAGCTGTGGAGTGGACAAAGGGTAGAGTACTAGGTGAGTTCAGTGAGGAAGGACTGGATCATATCACTGTATTTTGGTTTTTACTCAAAAGCAAATGGGAAGTCACTGGAGGGCTGTAGGCAGAGGAGTGACATGATCTGACTAACTTTTCACAGGATAATTCTCTTTGCTCTATCAACCATACTCAGGGTGCAGGGAAAGAAGCAGGAAGAATGACCATGAGGCTGTTATAGCTGTCCTAGTCAAAAATAGAGGTGGCATGGGCCAGACTGCAGCCATAGAACTTGTAAGAAGTGATTATATACCGGACATGTTTGAAAGCTAAAGCGCTAATACTGGGTCTTGGGTAAATGGAAAAGAATGAAGTTGAGGATGGCATCAAAGGTTTTTGGCTTGACTTCACAAAGGATGTTACCATTGACTGAGAATGGAGAAACTGCACAGAGGCTTGATATTCAGACCTGTTAAGTGTGAAATACCTATTTCGATTTCCGAGTGGAAATGTAGGTAGTTATACGTGAGTCTGGAATTTAGGGGGAAATGTCAGCCATATTAATATATATTCCAATTATTATTACTTTATACATTAATTTTAATTAATTATAAAGTTGATTTGAAAGAACAAATATGGGGAAAATACGAGAATATTATGATAAGAAAGAACTAATAAGAAAGAACTACATAGATATATTTGACTTACCAAATAGGAAAACTTACTACAAATTCACTATGATAAAAAGAGTATGGTATTGTGAAAGGAATAAAATTATGTCTGTATAAAAGAACATCCAGAAATAAGATCTGTGTATAGAAGGAAATAAGATATTACAAAATAACATTGTCTTTTCATAAAAAAGGATTCTTGAGTAAATGTTGGCTTGTCAGAGAAGACCATTTTTCATATCATATACAAGATATAATTATAATTATATTCAATATATACATGTAAACATCACAACAATCAACACACAAACATCAAGCTTAGTGATGTTTCCCATTCCAAATGTGATGCAAATTGATCACTAACTAGAAACAGGTTTAGAAAAATCAAGCAATTTTCCCAAATTAACATAGCTATTAAGTGGTGAACTAGGATTTAAAATCTGTCATGTGCCAAAGCAAATCCTTTTACCCCTCTGCTAAATGGTGTGTCTGGTCTTTCTTGCAACAGCTGTATTTATAAAATACTATTAATGATTTTACAAAAGAAAATGATTCAAAGCAGATAAAAGAAGCTGCCTACAACTGGCAAGACGTAAGATGAGGCTCTACTCAAAATTTTGACTCCAAGACTTTATATTAAATCCCAGATGCCTTTCTAGCTGGATGCAGTGATGTCCTAGGAGCTGTGCTGGACCACCATAGGAGGCTCTGTGGAACGGGAAGGAGGGAGCTGCCATATCTACTGGAGGGAGCTGGGAGGTTCTCAGGGGAGACTTCAAAAAAGTGCCACTGGGTGTTGGGTCTAAATTTGAGATCTCAACAGGCAAGGAGGGAGAGTCCCAGTCCCTAGATCCAACTCCAATTTTTATGATTTTCACAACTGACCTCTCCTAATTCCTGAGATTTCCTGAAGTGTTTGGCTCACCACTTAGTCCACATCTTTTTAAATCAATGCTTATGCTCTCCACTCCATAGACTTGTAGTTTCCCTACATGAAGCCCACTTACTTCAGACTGGTTTGCAAAAGGAATTAGGTCTCTGCTTTAGTGTCTAACAGCTCTCTCACCATACTGTGAGGAATAGTGCTGGGAACACTGTAAAGCAGTGAGAAGAATCAGAAGCAGTGTGAGAATGGGAGATCACTGCCCCTAAGAGTCCCATTTATGACCATTGTAGCAAAGGTTCCTGTATGTAAAAACCAAATTTCTATCTCTAGAGATTGCTATCCCTCCTTCAGGCAAAAATATCTTAGGCAATTCCCCAAATAATATTCCAAACATTTCATAGCTTCTGTATGAATAAATAAGGAGAGGGGCACCTGTGTGGCTCATCGGACTCTTGATTTCACATCAGGATGTGAGCTCAGAGTCATGATCTCAGGGTCATGAGATCGAGCCCCGCTTAGGGCTCTGTGCTGGGTGTGGAGCCTGCTTAAGATTCTGCCTCTCCCTCTCCCTCTGTCATTCACCACCCTCCTACCCTCTTTGCATGCACTCTCTCTCTCAAAAAAAAAAAGAAAAAGAAGAAGAAGAAGAAAGAAAAGCAAAAAAAGAAAAAATATAGAGAGAGAGAATTCTTCCTAATATAGATAATATGGTCAACACAATAAGCTCTTCTGGCTACAGTCCATAGTTAGGTATCATTTAATAAATTCCCAAATAGGTGGGTGGCTAACTTTCTCCTGATAGTATCAGAAATACAGATTGTTGCCTGATTATTTTATACTTTTTTTTCTTTTAAAAGTATTTCCCCCATTTAGTTAATTAACACAAATATCAGCTCACATATTTACCTTGTTTTTTTTCTTGTGAGAACATTTAAGTTCTACTCTCTTAGCAAATCTCAATTATACAATGCAGTGTTATTAACTACATTCACCATGTTATACATTAGATCCTCATTTTGTATTTTTTAATGCACGCTATTGAGAATGAATATGGATACTCAAGAAGACTGAATTTAATGCAAGCAAAGGAATGTGAGATTGAAGGTAAAATTGTATTATGTTCAGAAATATTCATACTCTGCAATCAAGCAGACTATGAACACACTACAGATTCAGGTTGACTCAACTTCCACGTCTACTTGAGTCCCCGAGTATAATTGTTAGGTGGATTGTGACTCTCCCAATGCCCATGCATTTAATTCTCTTAACCATATGAATTTTACAAACTCCAATACAATATAGCTCCCTCTATTGTCATTAAATCACAAGACCACAATGTAAATAGAAGGAGGAAAAAAAGATGTTCCTAAATAAGACTTTTAAAACACTAACTCCAGAAATACAAAATAGAAAACTACATCCCCCACAATAACAAACCACACATAAACTCAAAGTTGCATAAAAGTGCAGTAGTAAAAAATGACAGAAACTGTAAAGGTTTGGGACCATAAAATATCCTTGTTTCATGTTTCATATTTCTTCAAGATAACCTGCAAACTTCACTAGTAATATGCCTATAAAAAATGGAAGTGAGTTGTTTGAATTTATTTTACTGAATACAGCTTTAAAATCACTGACAAAAGCAAGTCTGGTATCTTCCACAAGTAATTCTTCACAGTAACAGAAATGCGTGAACCTCAGTTACAAGCTCTAGTTATGTAGGGAAACCAAGGCTTCAACTCCTAGAGTCTGACAAATCTCCCAGCTGGAATTAGACTCTTCTATCCATTTTATTTTGTACCTTTACTTAGCATCATGGTGTGTCTCACCCAAGTCCCCCTTACCAGCTGGTACTCTTAACTCCTGCTGAAGACTGGGAAAAGAAGTGTATACACACAACCTACTCTGAAGCCTTTCCCTTGGCTGACAGAGCCAACTCTAACTTTTCCTCCTAGGAGGCTGTATCCCTACCCCCAGGATGGCTGATGACACCTGGCTGCATGGGGATGCAAAGCTACTTCCCCTCGCTGCAAGTGGAATACTTTTAGAGTGCAATTTATACTCCAAAATAGTCCTTGGATCAGGCCAGCAAAATGAAAAAGCATTTAACTGGGACCACATTTTTGTCAGTTTTTTCCTCTTCCTCATTGTTCTTCCTTCACTCCCCTAAACATTTTTTTAAATTTATTTATTTATTAGAGGTGGGGAGGGGCAGAGAGGGAAAGAGAGAATCCTGAAGTAGACTCCCCACTGAGCACAGAGCAAAATACTGGGCTTGATCCCAGGACTCTGAGATTATGATCTGAGCCAAAATCAAGAGTAGGCTGCTCAACCAACTGAGCCACCCAGGCGCCCCCAGTAAACATTTTTCTTAAAGATCACTACTTCAATAAATCAAGGAACCTAAAATCTCTGTTTTAGGCAGGCTCAATTTCTAGAAAATCCAAACTAAGATACAAAATATGTTTCTTCCTCATATTTAAAATATTAGTAGACATGTCTATCTTGTCTTGGGTTTAAACTTCTTGAAGAAATAGTCTCTCATTCATTTTGTGAAAATAATTTTGTTTTACTGATTCTCCTAATGCCTACTTCTCCACCGTAACATCTCTTTCCTTTTCCTATTGGGTTTTAAATCCAGGGGTGGACCAGGGCAAGAGTTTGCATTTGCATCATACTTATAGACCCAACAATGAACATGCTTGTTCTTCACTTTATCTCTGTTTTCTTCCTTCTTCATTTCCCTTCCCACTAATCAGCCTTCTCCATTAAAAGTGAGTAAAATGATTTGTAATTAGATAAACCATATGGTTAGTACGTATGTGTGTATGCATGTACAAGCGTAAAGCTCATTTAACCACTTAGAAAATAAGTACATACCAATCTTGACATTGACTATTTTATATTAAAAAAGGAGTTGTATTTATCTTTTCCTATCTAAATTTTTGTAATCTATGAAGTATGTATATGGACTTAGTCATAAGCTCCAATGTTCTAGAAGTTTCTCATAAAAGAATAACTATTTAAGGCATAAAAGAAGAAAGTCCATGGTAACACTGTTTATTGTGGTGCTTTAATAATATTATTTTTCTAGGGGCGCCTGGGTGGCTCAGTCAGTCAAGTGTCTGACTCTTGGTTTCAGCTCAGGTCATGATCTTGCTACCATGGGATCAAGCCCCAGGTTGGGCTCTGCACTAAGCACAGAGTCTTCAAATTCTCTATCCCTCCTGCTCACTCTCTCTTTTTCTCAAATAAATAAATAAAATCTTTTTAAAAAATTTTAAAATATTGCTTTTCTAAATCAACTGATTTCACAGGTTATTTTAGTAATTTTAATTAGTCATCCCATGCTGTTTCAAGTTGTATTATGATCAACCTGAGAGGAGTGGCTGTCTTGTATTGATCACATCTCTTAGTATATACTATTTTTACTTCTGGCCCAGAGACAAATTATTGACATTTAGCAAATGTGCATTTCATATAAATTCTTTGCATGATAGCTAAGTTTGTCTAATTTTAAACAGTAGTCAGTGATTATATAGACAAAGAAAATCTGCTCCACCAAAGTAAATATATATATATATATGAGAAAATTTTGTTTCCAACAAATCTGATAAAATGGTTCTTTTTCTCCCATTCAGAACTAAAGAAATAAAAAAGAGTAAACAAAACAAAGCAAATAATTTAATAGTAGTAGCATATTAAATTTAATGATTCTCAAAATTTTAAGAAATAGATTTTTTGACTGAAGCTGGATATTTTGAAAATATGTGACTATCATGTAGTATAAGAGTATAGAAAATTATATCAGTTGATAATTGTAACCGGATGAATGCATCTTTTTTCTCTATTAAAATCTTTTTTTAAATTTTTTTTAAGATTTTATTTATTTGACAGAGAGACAGTGAGAGAGGGAACACAAGTAAAGGGAGTGGGAGAGGGAGGAGCAGGCTTCCTGCTGAGCAAGGAGCCCAGTCTGGGGCTCAATCCCAAGACCCAGGGATCATGACCTGAGCCGAAGGCAGGCACTTAACTGACTGAGCCACCCAGATGCCCCTCTTTTTTAAAAATTTTATCCCAACTTTTCATAAGTTTGCTAAACCTCACTGAATCAAGACTATGCACATTTGTGGGTTTTGTTTCTTTGTTTCTTTTTTTTTTCCGATCTTCAACTATGGTTATAGACATATTATCAGACAAGAAAACAAAACAAAATACCAACATCACCTTTAAGGACCTCTCCCTTTGGTGAACAGTAGCATAAGAAAGATATCAGTATAAATTGGAAGTCCCAATACAATTTCCCCACAAAAATGGATAAAATTACCTCAGGAAGGGGCGCCTGGGTGGCTCAGTTGGTTCAGTGACCAACTCTTGGTTTCAGCTCAGGTCATTATCTCCTGTTGAGAGATTGAGCCCTCTGTCAGGTTCAAATTCGGATTCCCTCTCCCTCTTCCACTCCCTCTCCCTCCCCCTCTGCCCCTCCCCCAACTTGCGCACACACCACATGCGCTCTCTCTCTCTCTCACTTGCTCTCTAACAAAATAAATAAATAAATAAAATCCCTAAAATAATTTTCTCAGAAATCCATATTTTCCAGAATATTAAAAAAAATCTACAAATCTGTTTTGTCCCATTTTTACCACTGTTTAAAATTACTTTATTTACCTGCTAATCTTCTAAACTACATTACATATCGGCTTAGAATGCAAATCACCGTCTTCATTGATTATATATACTTATACTCTGGTGAATAAATGAGTAAATTAATAAACGTATTAACAAATAATAAAAACAGCAATTTTAATGTAATTAATATTTCAGTTTATCTTTACAAAAAGATGAAGGATTGCGTCATTGTTGCAAGCATATGTTTTGAGTTTTAGACATTAAGTGTCTCTTAAAAATACAACTTGTCAAAGCCAATTTCCAGTTCCACATGTAAGGAGCTCAGAAATCACCACTATGTCCTAACAACAAGACAAAGCTGAAAAACCAACTCTTTTTGAATTCCTAAGAGAGGGGAGGACCCAGGGCAAGCTGCTGCCCCCAAGATTGAAGAAACAGGTGAATACATGGGGTCATAGCTTATCTGAGGGGGGAATGGAAGGATCCGTGGAAGCCAGCACAAGGGTAGTAAAATCTAAACTGTAACAGCTATGTTGCCGAAGGCCCAGTGCAAACACTGTGAGAGTTAAAAACTCCGGAAAGACCCAGTCACAGGAAGAGCCTCCTATCGTGAGATTTATCTCCAGCAGCTTGACATGTTCCCACAGTTAAATATCAGAGAAAAATCCCTGAAACTTCTGGCAGGGAGAAGATAAAGAACCATTTTGAAACACACCAGAGAGCACTGTGTTCTATCTAACCAGGCCTGCCCTCAGGAGAAACTAGTTAACCAGAACCTAATCTGGTAAGTACTATCAGAGCCTTACTGACCTGGGGAAGTAAAATAGCCAATTTCAGCTGGCTCCAGCAAGACTCTCCCCTCTTAGATGGGAGAAAAAAACTGACAAACATTTGTGAAGGTCACAGTCCAGAGGCACAGGCTCACTAAAAGACTGAGACCTAATCACAGGATTATAGAATGCTTCCCCTCCCTCCATACCTATCACCATAGTATCACAGGCCTATTTACAGCAGTTCCTTTGACCCAGCACATCATGGCCAGCTACCAAGAAAAAAATTACAAAGTAAGGGGCGTCTGGATGGCTCAGTAGATTAAGCGTCTACCTTCAGCTCAGGTCATGATCCCGGGGTCCTGGGATCCAATCCCATGTCTGACTCCCAGCTCAGTGGGGGGCCTGCTTCTCCCTCTCCCTCTGCCCCTCTCCCCTGCTCCTGCTCTCTCTTTTTCTCTCTCTCTCTCTCAAATAAATAAATAAAAGCTTTAAAAAAAGAAATTTACAAGGCATACCAAAAGGCAAAATAACACAATTTGAATAGGCAGACCAAGTATTAGAACCAGACATGGCAAGGATATTAGACTTAACAGACTGAGAACTTAAAACAACTACATCTAGTATGCTATAATGGATAAAGTAGATGGCATGAAAGAACAGATGGGCAATGTAATCAGAAAGATGGAAAGCCTAAGAAAAAAACAAAAAGAGTTTCTAGAGATTAAAAAAAAAACAAAAAACAAAGAATGCCTTTGATGGGCTTATTAGTAGACAGGACACAGCTAAGGGAAAAGTCTCTGAGTTTGAAGATATAACAACAGAATGCTCAAAAACCAAAAACAAAGAAAACAAAAACGAACAAAAGGAAAAAAGAAAGAATAGAATATCCAAGGACTGTACAACTACAAAAGGTAAAATTGGAACACCAGAGGGGAAGAAAGAGAAAGATACAGGAAAAAAAAAATTTAACTGGTAATGATTGATAATTTCCACAAATTAATGTCAGAAACCAAACCACATACCCCAAAAGATCAGAGAACACCAAGCAGGGTAAATAGGGAAAAAATTGGTCTACAATTTCAAATTATAGAAAATCAAAGAAAAGGAAAAAAAAGAAGAGAAGAAACCAGAGCAGGGGGAAAAAACACTTTATCAATAGAGGAACAAAGATAAGAATTATATCAGACTTCTCAGAAAACCATGCAAGCAAGAAGAAAGTGGAATTGAATATTTAAAATGTCAAGAGAAAAAAAACACCTAAAATTCTGCACTCTGCAAAATTATTCTTCAAGCTGAAGGAGAAATAGAAACTTTCTCAGACAAAATTGAGGGAATTTATTGCCAGTAGACTAGCCTAGCAAGAAATGTAAACAGAAGTTCTTTAGAAAGAAGGAAAATAATATAATTGAGAACCTCAGGTCTACATAAAGAAATGAAGAGTACTGGAGACTAAATAAGTGAGGGTAAAATAGAAACTTTTATTTTTTTATTCTTAATTGATCTAAAAGATAACTGTTCAAAATAATAACAGAAATGGATTTGCTTATGTATGCTTATACATATTATGTATATCTACCTGCATATAAGTGAAATATAAAAAGTAGTCTTAAAACTCAACAATAAGTAAACAAACAACCTGGGGGCACCTGAGTGGCTCAGTTGGTTAGGTGTTCAAATCTTGATTTCTGCTCAGGTCATGAGCTCAGGATCGTGAGATTTAGCCCCGCTTGTGCTCCCTGCTCGTGCTCCCCGCTTAGCCGGGAGTCTGCTCTCCCTCTCCCTTCTTCTGCCCCACTCTCAAATAAATAAGTCAATCTAAGAAAAAAAAGAAAAGAAAGAAAACAAACAACCCGATTAAAAAATGGACCAAAGACCTTAACAGACACCTCACCAAAGAAAATATACAGATGACAAATAAGCATATGAAAAGATGCTCCACATCATATATCAGCAGAGAAATACAGATTAAAACAACAATAAGATAATACTACATACCTATTAAAATAGCCAAAATCCAGAACATGACAATACGAAATGCTGACAAAGATAAGGAGCAATAGGAATTCTCATACATTGCTGGTGGGAGTGCAAAATGGTGAAATCAGTTTCGAAGACAGTGGATTTTTTTTTTTTACAAAAATAATCATATTCTTATTATGCAATCAAGCAATCATGCTCCTTGGTAATTACCCAAAGGAGTTGAAACTTATGTCTACACAAAAACCTATACATAAATGTTAGTAGCAGCTTTATTCATAATTGTCAAAACTTGGAAACAACTAAGATGCCCTTCAGTAGGTGAATGTACAAATAAACTGGTACAATCAGATGATAGAATGTTATTCAGTGCTAAAAAGAAATGAGCTGTCAAGCCATGAAAAGACATGGACGATACTTAAATTCCTCTTATCAGTGAAAGAAGTCAATCTGCAAAGAGTACATACTGGGTGATTCTAACTATATGACATTCTGGAGAAAGCAAAATTGTGGAGACAGTACAAAGATCAGTGATGGGGGTGGGGAGTGGCAAGGAGAGGGGCTAGGTAATAGTCAGAGTACTGAGTACTGGGGATCTTTAGCGCAGGGAAAATACTCTGTGTATTATAATGATGGATACATATTATTATACATTTGTCCAAATCCATAAATGTATAACACCAAGAGTGAAACCTAAGTTAAACTACGGATGTTGAGTGATTACAATGTGACAATGTAGGTTCATCCTTGGTTTAAAAAAAAAAAGTATAATTCTGGTGTCTGATGTTGATAACTGGGGAAGCTATGCATGTGTATAGACAAAGGGTATATGGGAATCTCTATATCTTCCTCTCAATTTTGTTGGAAACCTAAAACTGCCCAAAAGAATTAACCCAATAGACAAAAATTTAATCAGCCTATTTCCCTCTCCCTTAATTTATTTGCATTTTATCTACTCTAGCCATAGGCCATTACACAAATACTGAATCTGTGAATCAGATGGCATTTTGCTATTTTATAGTAGTTACTGAAATATTTATTATTATGCTTATCTTCAAAAATGTTTATGCTACCTTATCCTATCTGTGGAAATATTTGCAACAGTTAAATTCAAAATTCTTTTTTTTTTTTAAGATTTTATTTATTTGACAGAGACACAGCGAGAGAGGGAACACAAGCAGGGGGAGTGGGAGAGGGAGAAGCAGTCTTCCGGCTGAGCAGGGAGCCTGATGTGGGGCTTGATCCCAGGACCCTGGGATCATGACCTGAGCCAAAGGCAGACGCTTAATGACTGAGCTACCCAGGCACCCCTAAATTCAAAATTCTTAATATGATATCTCAAAACCCAATACTAGTCAAAGTGATTATAATAATTTTTTTCTTTTTTAAGAATCTATAAATCTTAGCAGGACAAGGGTGCTCACTTTTACCACTGCTATTCAACATTGTACTGGAAGTTCTTGTTAGAGCAATTGGAAAGAAAAAGAAATAAAGAAATATCTAAGCTAGAAAAGAAGAAGTAAAACTAACTCTATGCAAAGAGGACATGATCCTACATAGGTCCTATATAGAGAAAAATTTAAAGAATTCACAAGAAAGGTACTAGAGCTAATTAATTTAGAAATGCTGCTGGGTACATGATGACAAACACATAAAAATGAGTTGTGTTTCTATATACCAGCAATGAACAATCCAAAGGAAGTTAAGAAAGCAATTCCATTTACAATAGTATCTAAAAGAATAAAATATCTAGGGATAAATTTCCCAAGTAGGTGAAAGACTTACTAAAAACCACGTGTTGCTGAAATAAGTTAAAATAAACCTAAATAAATAAAAAGAGACCACATGCTCATAAATAAGACTTAATATTGTTAGAATGCTAATAATACCCAATGCTAGCTACAGATTCAAGGCAATTCCCATCAAAATTCCAGCAGTGTTTGTTGCAGAAATGGAAAAGCTGATTCTCAAATTCATACAGAACTTCATAGGACTCTGAATAGACAAAACAATCTTGAAAAAGCAAAACAAAGTTGGAGGACTTACACTTTCTGATTCCAAACCTTACTACAAAAAGCTATAGTAATCAAAATAAGATGGCACTGGCATAGGGATAGACATATAAACCAGTGGAAGAGAACTGAAAGTTCAGAAAACAAAAACAAAAACAGAAACATACATATTGGTCAATGGAATTTTGACAAGGGGCCAAGTCCACTTAATGTGGAAAGATAGTCTCTTCAACAGAGGGTTTTGCAACAACTGGATTTTCACATGGAAAAGAATGAAGTTGGAGCCCTACCTCATACCATATATAAAAATTAACTCAAAATAAGTCAACGACCTAAATATAAAAGCTGAAACTATAAAGCTCTTTGAAAAAAATATAGGACAAATAGAGGAATACAAATCAAAACCACAATGAGATATCATTTCTTATCTACTAGGAAGGCTAAAATAAAAAAAAAAAATCAGAAAAGGAGTGTTGATAAAGATGTGGAAAAATCAGAACTCTTATCCAATGTTTATGGGAATATAAAATGGCTACTATGGAAACAGTTTAGTGATTCCTCAGAAGACTAAATATAGGATCACCATGTGACCCAGTCATTCTACTCCTATGTATACTGAGAAGAATTGAAAACATGGACTCAAACAGACACACGTATGAAAATATTTGTTACAGCATTATTCACAACAACCAAAAGGTAGAAACAACCCATATACTCAAAAAAAGATGAATTGACAAATCAAATACAGTATATACATTCAAAAGGAATATAATTCAGCCATAAAAGGAAAGGAAGTTTTGATATATGCTACAGCATAGGTGAATCTTGAAAACATTAAATTGAATAACTAAGCCTCAAAAGGACAAATACTTTATAATCCATTTACATGAAATATCTAGAATAAATAAATTCATAAAGCCATATGATAGATTGGAAGTTAACCAGGCTCTGGAGGGGGAAGGAATAGGATTATTGCTTAATGGTTACAGATATTTGGGGTGATAAAAAACCTTTGGAAATAGTGTTAATGGTTTCATAACATTGTGCGTATAATTAATGCCACTGAACTCTACACTTAAAATGGCTAAAATGGCACATTTTATGTTATGTATATTTTACTACAATTAAAAAATGAAAGACAAAATGAAAAGAATCTATAAATCTTACAACTCCATTTACTGACAATAAAGATAATATTTTTAAATATGAAAATCTGACTTCTATATTACTTTGTCCAATAACTGAATTTAAGTGAATTCAAGTCAACCTGCTTGTGTTGAGTTATTAGGTAGTGAATATGTGACTTAAATGTGTTTTGAAATTGTAAAAGATTTTTTTTCCATTTCCACTAAGTTAACTCAATATTGTAAAATAATCATTCTATAAATAACAATGTCTTTTAAAAATGTAATTCTAAAATTATTTTTATTAGGATATATATGGCCTGAGAGAGGGCAAGATTTGTCTCAATAAAAAGTCCATTTAAAAATAACTCATTCAATAGAGTTGCAGAGACAAAAAAGAAAAAAAAATATGCTATCTGTCAACAGTCAGCAATTAGAAAACATTGAAAGAAACTATTACATTCAAAATAGCAATGATATAGCTTTGAGGTTAGAACCCTGGCCCTTCTACAATAGCTTTGCTTACATGGGCATTATCAATCTTGACTTTTATATTTAATTTTCCTTTGACTGGAAGACTCTCCCTTGCAGCCAATCCACTACCTTCCCCTCAAATAACTCCTATCATTTTTTTTATTCATGCCTCATAAGTGACTGTTTTTTTTTTTAAAGATTTTATTTATTTATTTGAGAAAGAGAGAATGAGAGATAGAGAGCACGAGAGGAAAGAGGATCAGAGGGAGAAGCAGACTCCTGCTGAGCAGGGAGCCCGATGTGGGACTCGATCCCGGGACTCCAGGATCATGACCTGAGCCGAAGGCAGTCGCTTAACCAACTGAGCCACCCAGGCACCCGTAAGTGACTGTTTTCAAAGAACACTTCAACAATACCTAACCCTGCATTGGTTTAGGAGTCTCCTATGTGTTACCTTTTTGTCTTCTTGCTTAATCATTTCTCTTTCACACCATATATATACTTTATCAAGGTGGGTACAATTTTGCTTTGATCACAATCCTATATATCTTTGAAACAGAGTGTCTGCCACAGAGTAGATGTTCAATATAAATATATTTTAATAAGTAAGTGATAAAAGGGCATAAACCTATGAGACTTACATAAGGAAAATGAAAATCTTTACTGAGAAAAACATGGCTATGAATGGAAGTCCTAAAAATTCTAGAGATGTTACTATTTCCCAAATTAAATTATATGTTTGGTGCAATTTTAATCACAATTGGTGTGATCTTTTTTACAGGTGAACATAAAATGTTTCTTAAGTTTATCCAAAAAAACATAAATTTGTAGTATTATTAATAAGAATAATATTCCTAACATAATTTATGAAGGGAATATTAATAAATATAAGAATGAAGACTTGCTCATCTCAATATAAAAACACCATAAGGTTAAAATCACATATTTACTATATTTAATTAAGAACCAACAAATGCATCAGTGGACCAGAATATTAATAGGCAGTACAGAAACAAACATTATGCATAAAAGAACTTATTATATTGCAATTATTTAGAGAAAGAAAACTATTCAATCAATGATATTGTGTTAACAGGTAATTAATTAACAAAATATTAATAATATTAGTAAATTATTACTATTGCATAACAACAAATTTACAAAATAAGTATCTTAACAGCAAACATTGATTACTTGATAACTTCTGAGGGTCAAAATTCAGGCATAGCTTGGCTGGATACTCTGCTTCAAGGTCTCTTACAAGGCTGCTATCAAGTTGTTTCCAACCCTGTGATCTTATCTGGAGGCTTGAAAGGAGAAGGATTCACTACCAAGCTCATGTCCTTGTTGGCAGGATTCAGTTCCTTGGGGCTCATGGCCTGGGACATTCTCCATTCCTTACCATGTGGTCCTCCCCAACCTCCTGACTGGTTTCATCAAAGCCATCAAGAGAGAGATTGTGCTAGAAAGGTAGTCAGAATCTTTGGTAATCTAATCATGGTAGTGACATCTCTCAACATTATAGTATTCTACTGGTTAGAAGCAAGTTAATTAAGAGGAGGGGCTTCCACAAAATTGTTTATGCCTGGAAGATAATAAGGATTATTTGGGCCATCTTACATGCTACCTGTCACAAATAATAATGATAGTAATGATCACAACAATAATAATAAAGAGGAGGAGGAGAAAGAGAAGAAAAAGAAGAAATAGAAGTTAGACCCTAACTTCCTCTCTTAGATCAAAATAAATTCCAGATGAACTAAGTAGTTACACTTTAAATCAAATAAGAGACAGTAAATCTATGTAAATTCATTGTTTTGCTACTATTATAATGGAGGACTTTCTAAACATATAATCAATAGACAGGAAAAAGGTGGTGTATTTGTCCATAATGTAGACATATGTAAAAAGAAAAACTAAAAAATATACATAATGGGGCAGCCTGGGTCGCTCAGTTGTTAAACGTCTGCCTTTGCCTCAGGTCATGATCCCAGGGTCCTGGGATGGAGCCCCACATCGGGCTTCCTGCTCCACGGGAAGCCTGCTTCTCCCTCTCCCACTCCCCCTGCTTGTGTTCCTGCTCTCGCTATCTCTCTCCCTGTCAAATAAATAAATAAAATCTTTAGAGAAAATATATATATGTATACATAATGAAGCAAAGAACAAATTGCTAATATTGTTAATAAAGAACTCTTAACAAAGGAATAAGATTTAAATCACTTATAGATAAAAGACATGACCATATAACTTATTTAAAACAAATCAATATTAACAAATGTTGCCTAAAGATGATAAATATCAAATTAGCTGTTCAGAATGTAAACTTGAAAAAAGTCACATGCCATTCACCATTCAAGAAGTTAAAAAAATACTTAAATAGCATGCTAGATAATATATGATAATAACAGAAATAAGGTAGGTGGTTACATAAAAGTAACATATTTTTAAGTATATATTGACATTCTTTAACTTAAAACAATTTTTATTGTGTATCAGTAGCATAAAATATTAATAATGCATTGTAAAAAATTCATCAGGAATATACTCAAATATTTATGTACAATGATGTTCATAGTATTACTTATACTAATTAGAATGAATTCAATTTTCCAAAAACAAGGGCTTGGATAGGTAAATTATATTGTTTCCATTAGATAAAATGTAATGATCCCATGTTATCAAAAACATCTAAGGACATACAAAAATGTACATAATATAAAGTTAGGTAACAAAGGCAATATATCCATTGGTGATATGAGGTCCGCAAATATATGCATTTTATATATAGATAGATGTGTACATATATAGAGAGCATTATGTATGCGTGTGTGCGTGTGTGTGTGTGTATAAACTTCCATAACCAACATATTGACAATTATAATTAATAAGGACAGACGGACAAAGGGATCCCATACAGATTACACCTGAACAATCAAGTTTTCTTCATTCAGAAGATACAGAAGAGGGGTGCCTGTGTGGCTCAGCGTTAAGCGTCTGCCTTCAGCTCTGATCATGATCTCAGGGTCCTGGATGGAGCCCTGCATTGCATCTGGCTCCCTGCTGAGTGGGGAGTCCGCTTCTCCCTCTCCCTCTGCCCCTCCCCTCTCCACTTGTGCATGCTCTCTCTCTCAAATAAATAAAAATCTTTTAAAAATGTATGTGCTTTCCAAATTTTCAACGCTAAAAAGATATTACTGTATTTAATATAAGTGGTAAGTTATTTTCAATTTTCCTTCCTCTCCAAAAATTATAATAGACACTAACCATTCAGACTTTACTAAATAAAGTAATAAGAACCCCATTTTCAGGATTGCTATGGCTATGTGTATTTGCCTTACAATGTTCCCTTACTGCCATGTTTCCTAGCTTTGAGAATTTTTTGAACCTTCTTCCACTACTTCCAATAAAGTACTTAAAAAATATTTTTAATTATATATATTTTATCCAGTTTATATATCTAAGCATGCATACCTTTGAAGCAATTGCCCTTACAAATAAGTCATTAAATATAGAGCAAGTTAGCAGTCCATTCATGGATCTAGGATTTCATAGTTCACTGAAAGTCTTAACCATAATAACTTTACTTTAAAATATATATATATATATTTTTCCAGTTGTTGTTTGTCCAAATCCTCTTGTAAGGGTTTTTAAGGATACAGGTTATAATAGTAACAAAATATTTAGACTATTTTTGATTCTTTATAAAGATTACTCCATCCAACTATTGTAGTAAACATAGTTTTCCCTTCCTCTGTTATGAGACCCAAATTTTGCGCATTTATTTTGCTTAAAGAGAGAATACCCACCTTCAGGTGTGGCTGAGAGATTATCTCTCTGTCTCTTTTTCTGTTTGTGTCTCTAATCTCTATACCTATATATCACATTATAGGACTGATGTTACTTTAAATACACAATCACTCTCCTCCTGTGAGGGCTCACTGCAGCCTTACCATACTGCATTCCATTAGTGCACTTTCCATACACACTTTTTTAATTTTTTATTATGTTATGTTAGTCGCCATACTTTCCCACATTCCTTAACAATAACTCTCATATTTCCCTCTCATACTCTAACACCTCCTTCTGTACTCTGTTTCTCTGTTGATGACCTTACTGGATACTTCACTGAGAAAATACCAGCAAACAGAGAGAATTTCTAAATATCCCACTACCTCAGCTATTGGCTAATCTGCATCAGTGGCCATATTTCCTGCCTTCCTTCTTAAGGTTACTGATGAATTTACCATATTACAAATCTTCCATTAGTATCCTCTCACCTACTTAAGGACAGAGAGCCAACAATTCTCCTTGGCCAAGATTCTCAGTTTTTCTCTTTACAATGGATCATTCCTGTCAGCATATAAACACATTCTTGTCTTTAAAAAAAAAAAAATCACCTTTTGACTATATGGTCCCTTACCACATACTTCACTTTTTTCCTTCTTTGTGTTATAAGCATGTTCGTAAGAGCTATCTATACAGCTACCTCATGGAAGTGTCTCATGAAACCCCTGCAACCAAGCCTTTATCCTCATGATGCCACTAAAACTATACCAATGATTTTTGTGTTGGAGTGGCCAATTCTCATTTCTCATACTGAATGATCGTCAGAATTTTCCCTAAATGGTAGCTCTCTCTGTTCCTTTGGCATCCAGGTCACTATACTCTCCTGAGTTTTCTGCCATGTCTCTGTCCTTTCTTTCTTATCTTCTTTTTTTCTCTCTCTCTCTCTCTTTTCCACAACCTCTAAATCTTAGAATACTCTAGAGCTCAGTTTGCATCCTCTTCTTTTCTCTACCCTTACTCCCTTATTGACTTCATCAAATCTCATTGCTTTGAATGCCATCTATATGACTTATGATGCCTAAGTCTATATATCCAATTGTGGAATCTAACCTCTAAAAGTGGCCTGCATCTACTGGTATTCTCATTCTTGAATATTTCCCTCTCCCTGAATTGGGCCTGCCCCTATGACTTACTCTTGACCAGTAGAATACAGCAGAAGTGAGGTCATAGGACTTATAAGGCTAGGTCATAAAAAGTCCTTCAGCTTGTATGTGGGCTTTTGAAGTGCTTGCTCCTGGGATGGATCTCTTTCTTGGAACCCAGCCACAATGCAAGCCAAAGCCACAATTAAAGACTATGGGTAGATGCTCTGTAGATAGTCCTGGCTGAGTTCCTCGCTAACAGCTAGCATCGACAGTGCATTATGTGAATGGGGTTCACATAACCCATTCACATGTGAATGGGTTCTTCTCATGCTAATTCAAGTCTTCAAATGGCTCCAGCCCCAGCCCCTGTTCGACTACAACCATATGACATACCCAAAACAAGAGGCACTCAGCTGAGCCCAGTCAAACCACAGAATTGTGAGAAAAAATAATAAATCATTGTTTTAAGCCACTACATTTTGGATAGTTTGTTAGGCAGCAATAGATAACTGGGTCACTTGAACTTCCAGCTGAGATATTCTTCCCACTAGATATCTCTGCCTGGTGATTAAAAAGCATGTCAAACTCAGCATGTCTAAAATAAACTCTTGATCATTCTGTAGCAAGCATGATAGCCTCCTAGTCTTTCCCATCCCAGTGAATGATCACTCATTCCATAATTACAGATGCTCAGACCAAAAACTTTGGTTTCATCATTGATCCCTCTTTTATTCACAGGGTAAATCCAATCTAACAATGAATTCCATTTGTTTTACCTTCATCATATAGCCAGGACTGGCCATTTTCTACTTTTTCCATTTTAACTTCGTGTTGTTAAAATCTCCCCCTTACTCTATTTCAGATGCCTTGGAGCACTCCATATATTGTCATGCCTTAAGGCTTTTATATTTTGTGTTTCCCCATATAAAGTATGCATTATGGCTCTGCTCAAATGTTATTTTTTTCAGTGAAGCCTTTCCTGACCAACCAACTTAGAATTACAGCCCCTATCCCTCAAAGACATTACCTATTCACTATCATTCTTTCTTCATAGTACTTCCTCTAATCTGACATATTCAATTGTTATTTTTTAATTTTATTACTTATTCAATTATGTGATTGTTTGTTCGTTTTTGTTTTTTTAAATCTGTCTTCCCATTAAGCCCCATGAGGGCAGGGATTTGACTGCTTTATCTTCAGCACTTAGAATAGTGTCACAAATAAATCAGATAATACATACTGGTAGAATTAGGGAATGAGTAAGATCCTCTCCTCTTATAAAGTTATTTTAATATATGCAATTAAAATGAATTGTGTTTTGGTTTAAATTTTCTTCTATAATTCATGAGTTAAAATTAGTGACAAATTAATTAAGGTAATAAAGGAAAAGAATGTTTTGACAAAAGTTGTTAGAGATGAAGCGAATTTTCTGCAACTCTTATCCTCAGTGTTGTGTCATATTTTTCAAAGACATTTTAAATGTATGTGAGAGGTAATTAAATAAATTTTTAACCACCCAACCCAGCACATACTTGCGTGTGGTTATAAAATTTAAAGTGAATTTGCATTTTTTTCCAGCCTGCAGTGTTTACATTTATATGCATATCTTATTTCTTATACTCTTATATTCTGAAACCTAAATCTCCACCTTGGTTTAACAACTTTATCTTTAATATTCTATAGCCAAGATGAAACACACACACAGGCTTTAGAAATATCTTTGGTGGTAGGAACTTAAAATTTGCAACAAAAAATATGTTGATATAATTTATGAAATTTAACTGAGGAAAACTTGTGGGGAATAGAAAATATGAACTAACTAAATATCCTTCAAAGCCAGGAAAGACCACAAAAAAGTTAGACCTCAGGCTCCAGAGAAAGCCAAGAGGCCGAGATAATGCGTTTAACCCAAGAAGATGAAAATTAATAAAGGTGGGGGGGGGCGGAGCAAGATGGTGGAGGAGTAGGAGACCTGGATTTCCTCTGGTCTCAGGAATTCAGCTGGCTAGGGATCAAACCATTCTGAACACCTACAAACTCAACAGGAGATCGAAGAAAAGAATAGCAACACTCTGAACAGAAAAGCGACCACTTTCTAGAAGGTAGGACATGCAGAGAAGTGAATCTGAGGCGATATTCGGGAGGATAGACGAGGATAGACGACAGGGGAGGGGCCTCCGTCGGCCGCTTCTGGCAAGTGATAGAGCCGCGGAGCACAAAATCAGAAATTTTAGAAGTCGGCTCCACTGAGGGACGTCGCTCCAGTGGCTAAGTGGGAGGTGGAACCCTCGCAGGACGGTGTGGTCTCAGGACCCTCAGGGTCACAGAAAGACCGGGGGTGCCTGAGTGCGGCAGAGCTCCCAGGTATTGGAGCAGGGAAGCTGGCTGCAGAGACAGAGCCGAGGAGTGGGCTCTCAGCCCCAGGTTGTCATAAACCATGATCTGCAGCACAGTTGGGCCACTGTTCTTCCAGCAGGCACCCAACAAGTGGCAGAGACGGGGAGACTCTCCTTCCTCCCCTGGGTGGAGTGGTGCAGGAGTGCACCATGGGGATCTGCTGGGTTTGGAGACTCCACACGGGGTGGGTGCCAGAAATAGAAATGCTCAGTCACAGGCCAGGTGAGCAGGGAGCGCGGCCAGAGACCGGGGAAACGGGAGTGATTGCTTTTTCTCTGGGGGCGCACTGAGGAGTGGGGCCCTGAGTTCTCAAATCCTCCGGGATAGAGATTGGGAGGCCATCATTTTCACTCTCGTCCACCAAAGCTGTACCTAAAGCTTGCAGGGAACAAAAGCTCCCAAGAGCAAAGGCGAGCAGATTACTTAGCAGATTACTTACTGACCCAGCAAGGGCGGGGCAATTCCGCCTCCAGCAAAGACATTTGGGAACCTCGGCAACAGGCCCCTCCCACAGAAGATCAGGAAGAACAGCCAGCCAAGACCAAGTTTACCAATCAGAGAAGGGCAGAACTCCAGAGCTAGGGGAATACTGCACATAGAATCCATGGCTTTCTTACCATGATTCTTTAGTCTTTCAAAGTTAATTTTTTTAACTATCTTTTTTTTTTAATTTTTCTTTTTCCCTTTTTCAACCAACATCTTGTCAAACCCTTTTTTAAAAGATATTTTTATTTTTCATTTTTAGAGTCATATTCTATCCCTGCACAGTAGTTACCATATAAGTTGTTCTCTCTTTAAAATTTTGAGATACAGTTTCTTCTAACAGATCAAAATATACCCTAAATCTCTAGTGTATGGCTTTGTTCTAGTCTCCTGCCTGATCACATTCTCTCCCTTTTTTTTTAAATCCTCATCTTTCTTTTTTCAAACAACTTCTTATCTTATTAATTCCTTTTATAAAATTTTTTATAATTTTCATCTTTACAGTCATATTCCATCCCTTCATTGTATCAACCCTTATTTTTGTACATATATAATTTTTTCTTTCTTTAAACTTTTGGAAGGCACTTTCTTTTAACAGACCAAAATACATCCAAAATCTAGTGTGTGGCACTGATCCATGCACCAGCCTGATCATATCTGATCATATTCTGTTTTTTTGTTTTGTTTTGTTTTGTTCTGTTTTTGTTTGTTTTTATCTTTTTAAATTTTTTTTCTTTTTCTTTTTTCTTTCTTCTTTCCACTGGTTTCAGGTCTTTTCTGATTTGTTTAGAGTATATTTTCTGAGGTCGTTGTTACCCTGTTACAATTTGTTCTCTCATTCATCTATTCTCCTCTGGACAAAATGACAAGATGGAAAAATCACCTCAACAAAAAGAACAATAGGTAGTACCGACTGCCAGGGACTTACTCAATATGAACATTAGTACGATGTTGGACGTAGAGTTCAGAATCATGATTTTAAAGATACTAGCTGGGCTTGAAAAAAGCATGGAAGTTACTTGAGAAACCTTTCTGGAGAAATAAAGGAACTAAAATCTAACCAAGTCGAAATCAAGGGGGCTATTAATGAGGTGCAATAAAAAATGGGGGCACTAGTTGCTAGAATAAAGGAGGCAGAAGAGAGAATTAGTGATATAGAAGACCAAATGATGGAAAATAGAGAAGCTGAGAAAAAGAGAAATAAAGAACTACTGGATCATGAGGGCAGTATACGAGAGATAAGCGATACCATAAGATGAAACAACATCAGAATAATTGGGATCCAGGAGAAGAAGAAAGAGAGAGGGGGGCAGAAGGTATATTGGAGCAAATTATAGCAGAGACCTTCCCTAATGTGGGGAAGGAAACAGGCATCAAAATCCAGGAGGCACAGAGAACCCTTCTCAAAATCAATAAAAATAGGTCAACACCCCGACATCTAATAGTAAAACTTATGAGTCTCAGAGACAAAGAGAAATCCTGAAAGCAGCTCGGGAGAAGAGATATGTAACCTACAATGGTAGAAACGTTAGATTGGCAACAGACCCATCCACAGAGACCTGGCAGGCCAGAAAGGACCAGCATGGTATATTCAGAGCACTAAATGAGAAAAAAGTGCAGTCAAGAATACTATATCCAGCTAGGCTGTCATTGAAATAGAAGGAGAGATAAAAAAGCTTCCAGGACAAACAAAAACTAAAGGAATTTACAAACACAAAACCAGCCCTACAAGAAATATTGAAAGGGGACCTCTAAACAAAGAGAGAGCCTAAAAGCAGCATAGACCAGAAGGGAACACAAACAACACAAGGTAACAGTCACCTTACAGGCAATACAGTGGCACTAAATTCATATCTTTCAATAGTTACCCTGAATGTGAATGGGCTAAATGCCCCAATCAGAAGACACAGGCTATCAGATTGGATTAAAAAACAAGACCCACCAATATGCTGTCTGCAAGAGACTCATTTTAGAACCAAAGACACCCGCACATTGAAAGTGAGGGGGTGGAAAACCATTTACCGTGCTAATGGACACCAAAAGAAAGCTGGGGTGTCAATCCGTATATCAGACAAATTAGATTTTAAACCAAAGACTGTAATAAGAGTGAGGAAGGACACTATATCCTACTTAAAGGGTCTATCCAACAAGAAGATCTAACAATTGTAAATATCTATGCCCCTAACATGGGAGCAGCCAATTATATAAGGCAATTAATAACAAAACCAAAGAAACACATTGACAACAATACAATAATAGTGGGGGACTTTAACACCCCCCTCACTGAAATGGACAGATCATATAAGTAAAAGATCAACAAGGAAATAAAGACTTTAAATGACACACTGGACCAAATGGACTTCACAGACATATTCAGAACATTCCATCCCAAAGCATCAGAATACACATTCTTCTCTAGTGCCCATGGAACATTCTCCAGACTAGATCACATCCTAGGTCACAAATCAGGTCTCAACCAGTACCAAAAGATTGGATCCCTGCATATTTTCAGGCCACAATGCTTTGAAACTAGAATTCAATCACAAGGGGAAAGTTGGAAAGAACTCAAATACATGGAGACTAAAGAGCATCCTACTAAAGAATGAATGAGTCAACCAGGAAAATAAAGAATTTAAAAAATTCATGGAAACCAATGAAAATGAAAACACAACTGCTCAAAATCTTTGGGATACAGCAAAGGCAGTCCTAAGGGGAAAGTATATAGCAAAACAAGCCTTTCTCAAGAAACAAGAAAGATCTCAAATACACAACCTAACCCTACAGCTGAAGGAGCTGGAGAAAAAACAGCAAATAAAGCGGAAACCCAGCAGGAGAAGAGAAGTAATAAAGATCAGAGCAGAAATCAATGAAATAGAAAAAAAAGAACAGTAGAACAGATCAACGACACTAGAAGCTGGTTCTTTGAAAGAATTAACAAGATTGATAAATGCCTGGCCAGACTTATCAAAAAGAAAAGAGAAATGACCCAAATCAACAAAATCATGAATGAAAGAGGAGAGATCACAACCAACACCAAAGAAATACAAACAATTATGAGAACATATTATGAGTAACTCTATGCCAGCAAATTAGATAACCTGGAAGAAATGGGTGCATTCCTAGAGATGTATCAACTACCAAAACTGAACCAGGAAGAAATAGAAAACCTGAACAGACCTATAACCACTAAGGAAATTGAAGTAGTCATCAAAAATCTCCCAAGAAACAAAAGCCCAGAGCCAGATGGCTTCCCAGGAGAGTTCTACCAAACACCTAAAGAAGAATTAATACCTATTCTTCTGAAACTGTTCCAAAAAATAGAAATGGAAGGAAAACTTCTAAACTCGTTTTATGAGGCCACCATTACCTTTATCCCAAAACCAGACAAAGACTCCATCAAAAAGGAGAATTACAGACCAATATCCTTGATGAACATGGATGCAAAAATTCTCACCAAAATACTAGCCAATAGGTTCCAACATTATATTAAAAGGATTATTCACCACAACCAAGTGGGATTTATCCCTGGGCTACAAAGTTGGTTCAACATCCGCAAATCAATCGACGTGATACAATATATTAACAAAGAAAGAACAAGAATCATATGATCCTCTCAAGAGATGCAGAAAAAGCATTTGACAAAATACAGCATCCTTTCTTGATCAAAACTCTTCAGAGTATAGGGATAGAGGGTACATACCTCAATATCGTAAAAGCCATCTATGAAAAACCTACAGTGAATATCATTCTTAATGGGAAAAAACTGAGAGCTTTCCCCCTAAGGTCAGGAATGCGGCAGGGATGTCCACTATCACCATCGCTATTCAACATAGTATTAGAAGTCCTAATCACAGCAATCAGACAACAAAAAGAAATCAAAGGCATCCAAATTGGCAAAGAAGTCAAACTCTCACTCTTTGCAGATGATATGATACTTTATGTGGAAATCCCAAAGACCACCCCCAAACTGCTAGAACTCATACAGGAATTCAGTAAAGTGGCAGGATATAAAATCAAGGCACAGAAATCAGTGGCATTCCTCTACACCACCAACAAGACAGAAGAGAGACAAATTAAGGAGTCAATTCCATTTACAATTGCAACCAAAACCATAAGATACCTAGGAATAAATCTAACCAAAGAGGCAAAGGATCTGTACTCAGAAAACTATAGAATATTCATGAAAGAAATTGAGGAAGACACAAAGAAATGGAAAAACATTCCATGCTCATGGATTGGAAGAACAAATATTGTGAAGAGGTCAATGCTACCTAGAGCAATCTACGTATTCAATGCAATCCCCATCGAAATACCATCCACTTTTTTCAAAGAAATGGAACAAATAATCCTAAAATTTGTATGGAACCAGAAAAGACCCCGAATAGCCAGAGGAATGTTGAAAAAGAAAAGCAAAGCTCGCGGCATCACAATTCCGGACTTCCGGCTCTATTACAAAGCTGTCATCATCAAGACAGTATGGTACTGGCACAAAAACAGACACATAGATCAATGGAACAGAATCGAGAGCCCAGAAATGGACCCTCAACTCTATGGTCAACTATCTTTGACAAAGCAGGAAAGAATGTCCAATGGCAAAAAGACAGTCTCTTCAACAAATGGTGTTGGGAAAATTGGACAGCCACATGCAGGAGAATGAAACTGGACCATTTCCTTACACCACACACCAAAAAAGACTCCAAATGGTTGAAAGACCTAAACGTGAGACAGGAGTCCATCCAAATCCTAAAGGAGAACACAGGCAGCCACCTCTTCGACCTCAGCTGAAGCAACTTCCTAGAAACATTGCCAAAGGCAAAGGAAGCAAGGGCAAAAATGAACTATTGGGACTTCATCAAGATAAAAAGCACAGCAAAAGAAACAGTCAACAGAACCAAAAGACAACTGACGGAATAGGAGAAAATATTTGCAAATGACATATCAGATAAAGGGCTAGTATCCAAAATCTATAAAGAACTTACCAAACTCAACACCCAAAGAACAAATAATCCAATCAAGAAATGGGCAGAAGACATGAACAGATAATTTTCCAAAGAAGACATCCAAATGGCCAACAGACACATGAAAAAGTGCTCAACTTCGATCGGCATCAGGGAAATCCAAATCAAAACCCCAATGAGATACCACCTCACACCAGTCAGAATGGCTAAAAATAACAAGTCAGGAAATGACAGATGTTGGCGGGGATGTGGAGAAAGGGGAACCCTCCTACACTGTTGGTGGGAATGCAAGCTGGTGCAACCACTCTGGAAAACAGTATGGAGGTTCCTCAAAAAGTTGAAAATAGAGCTACCATATGATCCAGCAATTGCACTACTGGGTATTTACCACAAAGATAGAAATGTAGGGATCCAAAAGGTATGTGCACCCCGATGTTTATAGCAGCAATGTCCACAATAGCCAAACTGTGGAAAGAGCCAAGATGTCCATCGACAGATGAATGGATAAAGAAGATGTGGTGTGTGTATATATACACACAATGGAATATTATGCAGCCATCAAAAGGAATGAGATCTTGCCATTTGCAATGATGTGGATGGAACCAGAGGGTGTTATGCTGAGCAAAATAAGTCAATCAGAGAAAGACATGTATCATATGACCTCACTGCTATGAGGAATTCTTAATCTCAGGAAACAAACTGAGGGTTGCTGGAAAGATGGGGGTGGGAGGGATGGGGTGGCTGGGTGATAGACATTGGGGAGGGTATGTGCTATGGTGAGCACTGTGAATTGTGTAAGACTATTGAATCACAGATCTGTACCTCTGAAACAAATAATGCAATGTATGTTAAGAAAAAAAAAGAAGTAGAAGATAGCAGGAGGGGAAGAATGAACGGGGGTAAATCGGAGGGGGAGACGAACCATGAGAGATGATGGACTCTGAGAAACAAACTGAGGGTTCTAGAGGGGAGGGGGTGGGAGGGTGGGTTAGCCTGGTGATGGATATTAAAGAGGGCATGTTCTGCATGGAGCACTGGGTGTTATGCACAAACAATGAATCATGGAACACTGCATCAAAAACTAATGATGTAATGTATGGTGATTAACATAACAATAAAAAATTTTAAAAAATTAATAAAGGCAAATATCAATTTCTGGTGTTCATCTTAGTAAAAACCACTCTACAAGTATGAGATTGGGAAGTATGGCTTAGCAAAACTCTGAAAAGGATGTATGGATTTAAGATACCACAAGCACAAGAGAATTGTTCTGTTTCTGTACGAAGGAGGCAAATTTACTTTTAAAAACAATATTAATGAAAGAGTTTGAAGAAGGTGATGGTGATGTTCTGCTCTGTGCTTCCCCCCACCTACCTGTAGTGTTTTTTTCAGTTCTTGGTTCATAGATAGAGCCAACGGAAACGCACTCTGAGGCGATAGGCCAATATGTTGAGTGGACCTGAAATAATGCCCAATGGGAAGAAATGTAATAGGTCAGAAGGAAGTCTAACTCACTAAAAAATTTAGATAGAAGGGGATCCATCTCAGTAGCTATTTTCAAATACATGAGGGGTTTTATTTTGTAAGGAGAGTTAGACTTGTTTTAAGACCACTCATGTGTAGAAATACTACTAATGGTTCCATATGGTACCATTCCAGTACATAGATCAACTGAAAAACCCTCCATCTGCAAAACACTTTACTAGTAAATTTTTACAAATTTACTTTAAATTACTAATTTCAAAATAAGAAAAGAAATTACCCAGGGATTAAGAAATAATGGAGCAGAATTCTGAAGCCAGAATGATAAATAAATACTGAAGCTGGGCTACCTCATGGTAAAAATGGATCCCAGGACTTAGGGCTGGGTGTCAAAGGGCAGTGAGTACATGGGAAAAGGCAGATGGGACTCTGATCTCCAAAACGTGGGGAGGAGGGTGAAAGTGAGGATGCCCCTCTCCTTGACATGAAGATGCTTACCTCACTAGAGTCCCCTTCTCACTTAAGATATGGTTACTAAAAACACCCTCCTGTCTGTAGCAAGGCCCAAGAAGAGGCCTGTGCCACAGTAACAGGTGGGAAAGTAACCATAACAACAGCAGTAATAGCCAACTCTGAGAATTAGATGACTATAAGCTCACCTCAGGTAAGTCTATTTATTATGGTAACCAGAGAAAGATTATAGTCAGAGACTAACTCCAAGAGAAGAAACTGATTTAAAGTAGACTGTCAATGCCCGATTGAAACACACACTAAATAGGTCTGAATTTGTTTTTTATTTGTACTATTTGGAATTCATTTGGGATTCTCAAAATTTAGAATTGATTTCTTCATTCATTCTGAATAATTCTTATTTGAATGAGAAACTAAACTAAAAAAAAAGAGAGAGAGAGAGAGAAAGAGAGAGAGAAACAAAGAAATAAACACAATTCCACTCAAGAAAGAAGATTCTCAACTTAGGCTTCCTGGGATATACACAAATTAAGTCCTGGTAAATGTAGGCTCACAATAGAAAGAAAAAATAAAATACACAAGGAAATGAGCCACCATGAGTGAGAAAAATACTGAGACCAGAAACAATTAGTATTAGATTTACATCAAGGGCTTTAGATACTTGAGTCGTCAAAAACAAAATATAAAGTGTATAAAAAAACATTCAAAGAAATAAATGAAGGTCTCCAAAGATGAGCAAGGAATCAGAGTTCAAGCAGATTTGACAGAGGTCCAAAAACAAACAAACTACTGGAAATGAAATATATAATCATTGACGTTAAAAATCACAGTTGGCTAGAGAACTGGTAACCAGGAAATGTAGCTGAAAAAAAAAATCACTAAGAATGCAGTGGACTGAATTAAGTTGATAGAAAACATGAAAAAGGTATTATAAGAGGAAACAAAAAGAAGAGAGTCTGAAGGCATAATATATGTGTAGCCAAATTCACAGAATGAAAGAAGAAAGAGAACATAGGAGAGGCAATGTTCAAAAAGTTAATTTTTTTAAAAAAGGAAAAAAGTTAACAAATGAAAATTATTCAGAATGAATGAAGAAATCAATTCTAAATTTTGAGAATCCCAATGAATTCCAAATAGTACAAATAAAAAACAAATTCAGACCTATACTCATTGTAGTAAAACTGTAGAATAGTTCTTGCTCTCTACCCCCAAATATCTAAAAGCTCTCTGAGGTCAAAATAAAGAAAAAACAATTGGATGGCAGAATTACAAAAGTGGCAATATAGGTAGCCAAAGTCAATAGAGGAATGTCTGCCAGTGGCAAGAAGATGAAAAACTTCAACCTAGCATTGTGTATTCAGAAAAAATTCTATTTCAAGAGAAAGGGTACAAAAAAGACATTTTTCTCTTTAAACAAGCAAACAAAAAACTATGTGTTACAACCAAAACATCACCCTAAAGAAACTTATAGTAGCTCTTGGAGAATTTGTTGCATGAAAACAAATAAGGATATCTAAAACTTCAAGATACTGGATTCCGAATCAGGGAGTCTAGCTCATGAATGCTGCAAAACGTATTCATGAGAATCACAGCTATGTACCAGAACTGGCCAAGATGTTATAGGGTTTGAATATTTGAAATAGTCTCTTTAAAGATGCCTAGGGTTAGTAATATTCAAACCAGAGAGACTAAACTGAAATCTAATTACACTGTTTAGTTAGGTGGTAAATGATTTTGCATAACCATAATAAGTGTGTTAGTTATCAGTCTATAGTTCTTCACAGAAACAGAACCAATAGTAAAACCAATGAATAGATTTATTATAAGGAATTGGCTCACATAATTATGGAAGGTGAGAAGTCCTCAGGTCTGCAGTCAGCAAGCTGGACATCCAAGAGACTGTTTTGTAGTTTCGGTCAGAGTTGGAAGGCCTGAGAACCAGGAGAGTCCATAGTGTAAGTTCAAGTCCAAAAGCTGGTAGGCTCCACACCCAAGTGCTGAGGCCCAAAAAGACCAATGTTGCACCTCAAAGCAGGCAGGCAAGAGGAGTTTCCTCTTAATCAGGCTTTTTGATCCATTCAGTTCTTTAATTACTGGAGACTTAGGCTAGGGAGGGCAATCTTCTTTACTCAGTCTACCAATCAGATGTTAATCTCATCCAGAACATCTTCACAAACATACCCGGGATTAACGTTTGACCAAATGTCTGGGCACCCCATGACCCAGGCAAGATGACACATAAAATTAACCATTATGATAAATAACATAAAGGCTTTATTTTGAAAATGATTATACAAAACCCCAAAGACTTAACTGTGGTTACAGAACATAATATTAACAGCATGTACCAAATATTTATGCATCTGTATTATACTACTGTTATGGGAAAGGCTTTAGAAACATCTCTAATTTAAGGTGGGAGAGAAAGGATTTAGTTTGGATTGCTCTCCTGAGACTCTCCTCATATTTCTCAGAAACTCTTTTCTGGTATTGCTTCCTGTGTCTTATTATGTGACATTTACTCCAGGTAAAACAGCTCAGGATTGAAAATCATTTACTTGCTGACCCACCAGTGTTTTTCTACTTACTCATGTCGTGTTCACTTATATGTGGGTTTCTATATTCTGACCAGAAGACACATGAATGGGAAAAACTCAGTACTTCAAGGCGTAACATCACATTTCCATGTGTGAATTCGTGGTCTAAATACAAGAGATTGTGTTTGTCTTTGTGCCTATGTGGAAGGAAGATTATAGCATCTAATAAATCTTCATGCCAGTATATTGCCCATGAATTTGTCCTAAGTACACTTCTCAGATTTTGCTTTCTAAAATGTGTATTTTGAATACTATGTGCCTTTAATTTTATTTAAAATAAATATAAGCTCATCAAAAATATACAAAGTATTTAAATATATCAAGATGAAAAATAAGTATCATCCAAAGTTATATCACTCAAACCCAACAACATATTATTTGAAATCATTTCTCTTTTTATCTTCTTCTCACTCTCAACAAGATTTGGGAGATTTTTAACATAGTTTAATTATACTATATTTACAACTTGGCATCCTGGTTATTATGGAAAATAACAATCTGCTGACATTTTAAAGTACACTCATGCTCAGATCGAACTCAAGACCAATTAAATCATAATCCCTAGAGGTGGGGTTAGTCATATTTATTTTTTTAAGTGCTCCCTAGTTGATTGTAAAGTCCAGCCACGGTTGACAACCACTGGCATAAGCATTGTCCATGTTGTTAAATATTTTTCATAAACATTACTTTAAATGAGTGCTTGCATTACACAGACATACTGAAATTTATTTAAAATTCTCTTAGTGTTGGACATTTAGGTTATTTTTAATTTTAAATGTACATATAGATAGATCTAAATATATGTAAATACTCAATCTTCCTACATATTATTATCAGAATATGCAGGTGTGTTGACCTTTTGAGAGGAGTTAAATTATAAAATGGACCTAATACCCTGAGATGACATATATTTTCTTTTAGTTCTTTTGGCCACTGATTAACTGACAGTAGCTGGGAGCTATAAAGAAAATTGGAAAAACTGAACATCACTGCTAGAATTCATAATTTTGTTAAGAATCTAAAATTGATTAATTACAACTTTAAGAAGCCTCCAATATATGCTTTGAATTTATTGCTTTGTATATCATATATATATATGTAAATAGAAATAATTTTTAATTGTGTAGGGCTATTTTTTGGAGGGGTTATAACCTCAGTCCTTAAGAATTTTGCAGACTAGTAACAACACAATTCATGGAAGAATAATTTATTTTAAGAAATAGAGAAAAATCACATTGTATTTGATTGGGGGGGGTTGTGATAAAGAGAGGTATTTTGTCAAAATCCAATTCAGACATCCCTATGGAAAATTAAGACAGTTGGGATTAGATAGTATCCACTTATCCAATTTCTGCCTCACTGTGTCTTTTTTATTTGAATTAATCTGGGTAATGAACACCCAAACCAAATTATTGTGGGTTGATTACCCATGAAAAGTGGGTTAATTGTTTAATAGCCATGGGTGCAAGCGGGTATAGGTATTTTAATATACATAAACTTCTAGTTGGCATATTTGATAGTAGCATAAAATACATATACAATGAAATCAACAATACAGTTTCACATTAAAAGTTGATTAATCTTCTTGTTAGCATAATTTAATTGTCTGTAAAATTGGTTGCTAAATACTGGAAAAATAGTCATCTATTATAATTGCATCTGTTTTAAAAAAACAAGGATAAATGAGTGTTTTCTGAGTACTAAACAAATAAATCTTAATTTTGAGAAAATATTGGAAGAAAAGAGATATTTAGTGCCACTTACAATCAAAGGCAAATGTAACAAATGGTTGTTGCCATTGTCAGCTTAGCTTGGTATCAAACTTGGCTATAGTCAGATGCAGCCATCCCCATTCCTACGCAATTTAAAGTGAAATCTACATAAAAATATTCAGTTGCTAAGGAAGAAGTTGGCATCTAATTGAACGATGCTGGCTAGCATTTACATTCTCTGGGCAAGACAAATGGACCTACTCAAGCAACACCAGCTATAGCCATGTTTTCTAATTTACTTTCTAAGGTCATTAAGGGGAAGACCTTATCAGAACATAGCTGCCAGAGCCATTATCTTCCTATCACTCTCAATAAAGGTGCACAGGATTCCAAAGAAAAATGCCAGCATTCAGCTCTCCTCTCATGACAGAAGCAATGGACCCAATTAAACAATTTGGTGAATGGATCCATTACATTAGGCCCTTTCTTGAGAAACAACAACAACAATGGAACGCAAGGGAATAACAAAATAACAACAACAACCAAAAAGGATAGAGAGCAGGAGTGAGCATGCGGAATCAGCGAGGAAGCTGCAAGTGTGGGCGAAAGGTTAGTCTAAAGTTCACAAAGTTAACAAAGAAGCCAACCAAAAGGCTTTGCTTGATTGTCAAATCATCACTAATTTTCTATTTTTTTCCTTGTTTTATTTTCCTCTTTTTTTCCAACTTTTCGTTCAGCCGATTCCTTTTTTCTTATGGTAAACTGGGCTGCAGCCTGCCATTGCATTTTGCTCTCTTAAGAGATGAAGAAGTAATGGTATATTTTTTCCTTTAGCATTCATTTCAGAGGACAAGCCCCAGTGACAACTGATTTCAAGCATCATTTTGGCATAGCCCTGATACATGTCCTCCAGCTGAATGGTACTGAAAACCAACATCACAGAAATCTCATTATGTCCAGTTTGGGGCAAAACCCAGAGATAACCCCTTTGCTGTGCTCAGGGCACTCATCTTCTTGTTCTCTGAGAGTCAACAAGGCTTAACGTCATCTCACACCTGGGCCGCTTTAAGATGATTCTTGGTTGTGCAGCCCAGAGACCCAACCGCCACATATTCGCATTCCCTCGTCCCCCTCTCCTCCCCTCCAGGTTTTGAAAGCCAAGGTTCACAGCTAAACCACCTCTCTAGACTATGCCTCAGAGAGAACCAGACCAAGAACTCTTTACAACTGGCCATGAGGCTAAATCAGAAACAATAACGGCAATAAATACCTACAAGGCTGACACGTGAAAGGAACCAGACTTCTAAGAGGATGAAAGAGGTGGTCACTGGGGAGCTGCAGTTAAATTTCACCTAGAAAAAAACAGAAAAACAAAGCACCAGAAGAAAGCAAGAGCAGGCTGATGGTGCCTGGGATTTCATCAACCTTACCCAAGGCAGTGACATGGTCAGAGGAGGCCCTAGCTGCTCAGCTCTGCTCCTCGCTCCGTACTAGCCAGATGACATTCCTATGCTACAAGATGTATTCCCAATTGTACATATTAATTTTGATGCTTGCCTAGAGCCACAGTTTCTCATTCTCTGTCAACCAGTGTGGTTAATTATGTACTGTAATATTTAAATTACAATTCTGATTATTTTTGAAAGATAATTAGACTAAGAAAAAGGAGACAGAGTTGCAAGGAAGGTTGTTCAGAAAATTCTGGTGATAACAGGAGGACAATATATTCTCCCAGAAGTAACAATCATTTGTGGCGCAGCTGGGCCGTGGGGAGACTGCAATGAACTCTTTGGAACCATGCATTTATATTAATTAAGGAGGGGCCATCTGGTTCAGAGAAAAAAAGAAAACCAATTCTACTGGATGACTTGTCAAACTTTGAGTGATATGTGTACATTCCAAGTAAATTCTTTCCCTCTGTATTATCCATCTCTTTGCTTCAGAACTTCTATTTTGCCCACAACATAAAAAGGACTTCTTACCTAGTTCGTGTTCTTCGTTTACATGCATTTGATACAAAAATCTTGTTGTTAATATAGGAGTATTTCATTGTTTCACTGTCTCTTATGGTATCTCTTCAAAATTACCATAAAGTATTGGATAAGAGAGAGTCTGGTGGATACTTGGTCACTTTGTTTTCCAACAATGGAGCTATCCATGTAAATTTAACACATGCATCCGTATAATTATTGGACCTCTTAGTAGATGGATTTGTGCCAAGTAGGGAATAAATATTCAATTAAAAGAAATGAGCTCTTAATGTGTTTTTCTGGCAATATCAAAGACATATTTGGCATGAGACAGTAACTTATTTTTATTTTAAAATCTGTTTTCACTAATTTTTTTTACACACAATAATAAAGCCAAGTAGACATAGTCAAGTCACATATTCAAAGAATGACATTCAAGAGCTAAAGCACACTCCAGGGTGCAACACTATCCCCCAGGTTCTTTTTGCTTCTTTTTCCTCTTTCCTCTGTCCCTCTTCTAATCCTTTTCTTTCCTCCCTCCCTCCCTTCCTACTCCCCCCTCCTTCCCTCCTTCCTTCTTCCCTTCATTCCTTCCTTCCTTCCTTCCTTCCTTCCTTCCTTCCTTCCTTCCTCCCTTCTGTAAACATTTGAGCAAATTTTTGTGTTATTTCAGGTGCACGTTTAGGTACCAGGGAAACAAAAACAGGCATAGCTATGGAGAAACAAATAATTGTGGTCTCACCCAAAGTAATAAATGCTATCTCACATGGATTTCTGCCATGTTAAATATAAGTGGTGGTGAATACAATAAGGTAGGTAATTCTATCTAGTCAGTGCTTCAGGAAGCTGGACAAAGGCTAAATTACTATAAGATAATGAGCGCAAAACAGAAAAGGGGTCTTCAACAACTTTTATTATCACACGAAATCAACCAGATTTTTTGAAAACTAATACAGTATTTTAAAGTATTGGTAATAGCATAACATAATGGATAAAAGCATTAGCTTTGGCTTTACCCAGATTTGGGTTCTAATATCAGGGTCAATACTGAAGAGCGGTGTGACTTTGCATAAGCTACTTAATTGGTCTAAGTTCCAATTTTCTTATTAATAAAATGGGATACAACTGCTTTATTCAGAGGATTAAATGACATAAAGTACGTTAAGGGCTTATGACAAGAACTGGTTCATACAATTAATAACTATATTATTATTTATGTTACAATTATTATCACAAAATTGAAACAGCAATCCTGCTTGTCAAAATCACTATCAGACAATTCCCCCATGTGCATAAATAGCTACCTGATGGTGGTTTTTCCATCAGGAATCCAATCCAATATAACTTAGGAGAGGTAAACCCATGTGTTCTCTTAGTTCTTTAAAGGACACTCTAGATTCCCTTAAATGCAGGGTGTCAGAATAATGTAATGCTTTTAATGGTTAAATAGGCTCATGGCTAAATCAATACTAATGCAAAGAAAAGGGGGGTGTGACTGGAAGCAGGAATGAATGTAATCTTTACATCCCATTGATTAGAACTGAATTCACAAAGAGCCAAAAAGTTTGTTGTTTCCTTTGAAGTGCCTAGGTGAGCTTCTATCTAACCAGTCGGGGTTAATCTCTTGCTCTGTTGACCTTTGTAAAATGGTTTGCCAGGAAAAAGCTCAAGTCCCTAGACAACACTAACTACACACCTGGCTGTTGTCTAGAGAACATAACAATCAAGAGGGTCAGAAGAATAAAGGAAAACATAACGAGCTTCACATGACTTTTACAAAAGATGATTCCAATCAAATCTCACAGTCACAAAATAAGTTGTATTGGAAGCATTTGGAGCAATATGTATAATATCTGTATTGTTGAATGACCTCATAAAAATATCCTAATGCCCAGTGGGAGGTAGTTACCTTCGCCGGAGTTATTATGGCAGTGAGATAGGACGGTATACTAACTTGATTATTCTTCCCCTAAATATCCTGTTTCCTCTTAGTAATTGAATTCCACTTTCTACTTTAAAATGCCAATCTTGAATAGACAGTTCATTTCTTGAGATCTTAAAACACTCCCAGAACAGACAACATGGATTCCAACAGCTGCAATCTATATATCCTATGTTTATAAATTGTGTTGCTTGTTCATATAATTCTGTTTTCAAAAGGAAGCCAGAAAGATAGATTTAAAAAGAAAAGAAGAAACAGAAATACATACCTAGCATTTTTACCAATCAGTAAATGCAAGAAATAAGTTGAAAACAATTCAAATTATGGATGTCTCAGTGCGTAGCCTAGAGGAAGGCATAAGAAGGCCACATCTTAGGCAGTCTCTTCTCAGGATGTAAGGCCTAGAAATGTCAGCTGCCATATGAGAAACCCTATCAAACTTAGTATAATCTATCCTCATCTCGTAACCAATAGTGCAAAATAATAATAATAATAAAATACCAGTGTTGCATCTTGGAAATGACCCAGTTCAATTATTTATCAGTACACTGAAGGCATGATGAATTGCTGTCAGCTTCTTGAATGAGAGAATATGGAACATTTGAAAAAGACAAAACTGTCTCATTTGTTGTTTCTTGGGTGAAGATTCTAGCTACCAATTTGGCAACTGAATCACTGACCAGATAGTTTAGGTCTTTTACATGCTTTTGTTCTGGAGTGAATTAAATAATCCTTTTTCTGGTAACAGAATTTTAGCTTCTTCCCAGGAGACCTACTAAGAGATTAAGAGGAATTTTGGGTGCCATATTACAATGAATGTCATAAATATCTCACACTTTTAATTTGGTTTTAACAAGATACTTAATCCCTGTTGATTTTAAATCAATTGAATATTGAAAACACATTTATTGAAAATTTAACCACCAAGAATAAGATAGAGTAGGTAACTATTGCATAGTTTTTAACATTGTGTAAATAAGCCTGAGAGGGAAAAAAAAATCCATATTTATTCAATAGCAGCTATTTTTATTTGAAGGGTTAGAATAAATACAGTCATCTTGGTACAGTATGTTAAAGACCAATAGAATATTCAAAGCATATTAAGTGAGATTTAGTAACCATAAATTTGATATGTGTCTATGATATAGCTGCTCATCTTCAATAAATAGTTTTTTAATAAGCAGTTGGTATTTATTCAACAAAAGCAACTGTTACAATGAATAAATTAAACGCCTCTTTAAGACACTTCATTCAGCATAAAGAGGTAGTACGATTTCCCTGTGGTCCCAGAAATGATCGTGTTAATACTGGAGTGAAGCCAGTGCTCTAATACCCCATTGTCAGCGGGAAGCACGTCATGCTCTGCTCTGCAGCATGACCAGCATTACACAGCACGAGGAGTCATAGCCATGAAGAATCAATCCAGGAATTTTGACAAGAGTCTGTTGGCTGAAATCATTGTGATCCTTAAACATCAGCCTAGAGTACATGAAAAAGAAAGCAAGTCTCCATTTCTTTTCAACAAGTCTGAAAGAAAAGGCCCTCAACGTTTGCTTTGATTTTATGGCACCGTGCTCTCCTGTTATCAAATACGCCACTCATCCTGGACTGTGATTTGCCAACTCACCACTGGTACGCCTATGTGGTTTACTTATCATGGGTACTGCTTCACCAGCACCTGAAGCAGGAGGTGTCTGAAACTATTATAGGCTCCATTGGTATATTTCCAGTTGATTTCCCAGTATCATTCAATTTTTCTTATGTGGATGTTTTTAGAGAAAAAATCATGTATTTTGATCATTTAATGTTGTCATTTATTATACCATGGGCTTAAATGATAGAGAAAAATCATAGTGACTATCAAATCTCTCTCCAACCAGCAGCACTACCCTTAAATAGATGTGAATATCTTTAGGTAGTACCTCCTTGGTCATACACGTTTAGATGAATGGATAGCTTGCATGTCATAAGCAAAAATGATTCTGTTCTTATTTATACTTCATCATAAGCATCTTATATAACAACTTAGTGTTCATATTCGATTCAATTATTAAAATGCTGCTTTCTTCCAGTGAACGGGAAAGTCATTATAAAACAAAATGTATTTCGATTCATCATTGTCTTTTCTTACTTCTGGCTAGCCACAAGGTATTTTGCCAACTTTTTTATATGCAAAATGAGACTGTACTAAGAAGATCCTAGAGATTCTAGGAGACTTGTTCTTGAGGGGCTCCAGCCATCTATTATGGACCTTGTCAGTGAAATAAATCATGGCCTTTCCTTAACTAACCTGCCAGGTCTAAAATCATAAGCTTCTACATAACTTAGTGTACTTTCTTTTAAGTCAGGAACTTGCAATATAATAAATAAAGAGATAATATGAAAGGATTAATTCCCAGGTTCCTTAAATCTTAGGAATTTAATTCTCAGAAAACTGAACAATTTCTTGAAGGCAGATTCTGAGTGAAAAGAGTCACAATAAACATTGTGGTAAAGAGTCTAATAAGCAACAGTGAACTGAGTCTCCAGGCTTAAGGGAGGAGCCAGACACGCTAGTTAATGCTTCTTGGATGACCAGTTGATTCTAGTGCCAAGAAGAAAGGAAGGAGAAGACTGACACTCTGGATAAAGCAATCACTCTGTGACTCTCCTCTTACTTCTCTCCCCTCCCACCCGTTGCCTCAATACTTATTAACATTTAGGATTTTCTCTCCTAGAAACTAGGATGCTAGATAGAAAGCTGTGTGTGTGTGTGTGTGTGTGTGTGTGTGTGTGTGTGTGTGTGTATGTGTATATGCATGTTTTATATATGTGTTCCCAGTTTCTCTTATCTTTTGTTTTCTATCAAAAAGATTACACACACACACACACACACACCCCTGAGTTAAGGGAAGGAAGAAACTATTGAAAACATTGAAAGGTCTCCCATAAACGAACCTATCCCTCTTCCATCACTTCTTGAAAATTGAAGAGATAAAGTGGTAAATCAAGATGGAGGCTGTAGTGGGCAGAATTCTAAGATGACTGGTAAGATCTCCTGCACTCCTCTCCTGTAGTGTACATGTACTGCATCACCTCTGGGACTGTGAATATGATAGATTTTACTCTCATGACTAGGTTTTGTTATACGGCACAGTTGACCTTAAAACAAGGAGATTATCTAGGTAGGCCTGACATAATCGATTGAGCCCTATGAAAACAAAAAGTTTTGTTCTGGCTGCTCACAGAAGTCAGACATTCAAAGTATAAGAAGGATTTGATATGCCATTGCTGGCTTGAAGATGGAGGGGTCATGTGTCAAGGAATGTGGACGACCTGTATGAGCTGAGAGCAGCACCCAGTGGAAAGCCAGCAAAGAAACAGGGTCCTCAGTCCTACAGCAGCAAGAAAATAAAATTTTCCCTACAAGCAGTTAGCAGGAGTGATCACTCCAAGCACAGATGAGAACCATGACACAGGCCAACATCTGGATTTTGGTCTAGATTTGAGATCCTAAGCAGATGTCTCACTTACAGAATCCATGAAAGAATGAATTTGTGTGTTTTACACCTCTGTGTTTGTAGTGATTTGTTACACATAAACAGGAAACCAACAGGAAACAGGCAAATGTACCGCTTTTAGTATTGGTAGATGTTATGTTGGAGAAGTTTGACTAATGGGAACACCAAATGGACTTGGTTACTGATCTCCAAAATTAGAGTGATTTGCTAGCTTTGGCATAGGCAACACTGAGCTGGAGCAGGCCTTCCTATTTTCACAGAAGGGAAATTCAGTAAAGAACAGCAGAGAAGAAACTGAGCTCACAGAAGTCAGATCCCCTCGAAAGAAAGGTGGAGTTACCCTGAAAAGTTTAGCTATTTTTCCCAAATTGGCTAATCAGTTACATCATTCCACCTCCCCAGAGGAATAGCAAGTAAAACCTTAGAGACCCAGATTTATACTAATTGAACTTTTTTCACTGGAAGGAAATATTAAGAATAGGGAAGAATTCTCCTGTAATAAAAAGCAAGAGGAAAGGAGTAAAGAGAGAAGTGGGAGGCCAGGGGCCTGTCTTAATCATTTTAATAACTAATACCTGCACTTGGCTGAAAATCATTGCTCAATAAAAGCTTATTGAAAGAAAGGTTGACTAGTTGAATGAATTATTAAATTATTTTCTTTTAAACTTAGAATAATAATTTTTCACTTGACAACAGGTACACCAAAATTATATACCTAGATATGCATAGTAAGAGAAGCATAGTGAAGTAGCAAGAACGCAGACTTGAAACCATAAACCCGTGTTAAAAAACTAACCAGTGGGGCGCATGCGTGGCTCAGTCAGTTAAGCGTCTGACTTTGGCTCAGATCATCGTCTTGGGGTCCTTTGGACGGAGCCCTGTGGCGGGCAGTCTGCTTCTCCCTCTGCCCTCCCCCCATTTGTGCTCTCTCTCTCTCAAATAAATAAAATCCTAAAAAAACAAACAAACAAAAACAAACTAACCAGCTAACAGCTTGAGAAGTAACTTCATCTCTATTCTTCATCTGTACATTAAAGCCCATACTAACTCATGGGACCATTGGAAAGACAGAATGAGAAAATCTAGTGCTCAGCACGGTCTTACCCCATAGTAAGTGCTTATTAAGTGGAAGTGAAGAATCATTTCTTAACTGGTTCCTTAATGTTGATAGACTCAGACTTTGCTGTAAAGTACTTAGCAAGTGTAAAAATTGATGACACTCCATGGCCACTGTCCCTATGTGGTAGCTAAGTGTTTCAGGCTGTGTTAATATTGTAATACTTCCATTTCAAAATGTAGCTTCAGAATTATCCTTGGTACTGTAAGGAAACATGGAAAATTATATACCTCCACTTTGGTCCATTAGCTTATAAGTGATACTCATCACCATTGTCAAAACTAGTGATGGCCATCACTAGTCATATGACCCTGCTCAGTGGCATAAGGACCTGTGAAATTTAATCTTCCATTAGCCCCGGAAAGGGAAGATATCAGAAGTATCGTGTTAATAATGTCTCCCACACAAAGTTTCTTGTACTTTCTTGGCTTTGGTTCTTCTACTACACTCCAGTCCTTGAAGACAACATCCAGACCTTCCCTTCCTAGACAAGAACCTGAAGTGACAATAATTCTCTCCTAAACTATTGTGTTTGCTCCATGCTCTATTTCTTTGAAGGTCACTCGTCATGCTGCTCTCTGAATATTAACATGTAATGACACAAATACTGGAATGAGGGAAACATGTCTTTGCTTTTAGAAAATTAAGTTCTGGGAAAAACAAAACAAAACATAGTTTAAGGTGGTGAGCAGAACAACTGCTAAATATTTGGTTTTGTTGCTAGAAGCATCGTACCCAAAGATAGTGGTTCCAGTCTTGTTTTTCTTGATATTAGTCAAACCACAGTTGTATTATGTTGTTGTGTTCTGGGCAATTCACTTAGATAGGGATAAAGATAAACTGTAATGCATTCAGAGAACAATCAGAATAGTTATAAAATTCTAAGCTAAGTTATATGAGCAAAAATCGAACTAAGCGATGAGGACACATAACCAGGAAATGAACACCCTCGGGCAGGACATGATTGCTGTCCTCAAATATTTGAAGGGCTGTCATGTGGGAGAAGCATTACATTTGTTCTGTATAACCCTAGGGTATAGTGAGAACCAGTGGGTGGAAGCAAAAAGTTAGATCTAATTTGGTTTATTTTAAGGAAGCTCTATCAGAACCAAACCACAGTGTATTTGGCTGCCTCAAGAGGTAGTAAGTTCCTTGTCAGAAAAATAGTTTAGGCCAACTGATAGCCACATGAAAGAGACATAGCAGAAAGATCTCAAGCATGAGATAGAGATCGGACAAATATCTTTAGGTAGCATGACCATAAATTTATTATTCAAACCCAGACCAGAGTGAAAAGGAGTACTACTAACAATTGTACCAAAAAATAGGCAGAAACTGGAACTATCTCAAGCAAAGGAGGTTATGTGGTCCACCTATATTTAGGGTTGTATTCCAATTCCGAGATTATGTTGCATTATTTCTTAGCATTAAGATATCAATAACAGTTTAATAATTTACATTCCTGAGTGTATTTGCAAAACAAAAAGATTTCTGAAGAGTCAATTGTGGGATTTTTTTTGTTTTTTGTTTTTTGTTTTGACATCGTGGTAAGCCAATGGGGGATGTTTTGAGCAGGTTGGCATCTTTGTTGTGTAGCTTTAAATCGCACTGTTCTGTTGCCTTCATATACGATTTGGTTACAGGTAAGGTTAGTTCAGAATACAGCCATACAATGGAATGCATAGCATATACTTAGCAAGCCATGTGGAAAAAAAAAATTCATGGTCCCCCAGATTTGTCCACAGGCTAAACTAGTTAGACAAGAATTTGGATTAAGTGCCTACTGTGAGCCAGATACTACACTAGGTACTACACACCTGAGTTCTGACAGCCTTCTTATGAGCTGGTGGGCATTATCGCCTTGTTGGGTAGGTACTATTGTCACCATTTTACAGATAAGAAAACCAAGTATGAGAGAGGTACCATAACTTGTCCAAGGACATAAACTTAATAAGTGGGAAAATTCAAATTTGAATCCATATCTATTCAGAAGTATGTGCTTGCAACATTCCAGGGTGTCAGCATTGGATAACAATAGTAAGGAACCCAAAGAGGATCTGATAGGTGCATAAGACAGTTAACATTCATATAGCATTTTAGAATTTCTATATGACTTTTATTCATTTATTATCCTAACTTTCAAACATCTTCTAGGCTCC
Source organism: Callorhinus ursinus (assembly GCF_003265705.2). NCBI lineage: Eukaryota > Metazoa > Chordata > Mammalia > Carnivora > Otariidae > Callorhinus > Callorhinus ursinus. The sequence goes on from NW_027397071.1 coordinate 35,787,552, forward strand.
AGGCATTAATCTAGGCACTGGGGATGCTAAAACAGAATTGGTTCTACTAAATTCTAAAGAGTGGAATTACAACCAGATGAAAAGAAGTGTTCAATACTTGTAGCTGAGTTTGCCTATATTCAGTCTAAAAAACAATAAGGATGTGTAATAAATGTGAGAATTTTCCCTTAGCTGAGAAATGGTTGGGTAATGGATCAGAGGAGAAAAAAGAAAAAAAAAAGAAAAAAATAACAAAAACAAGCTCTAAAGTGCAATATGAGGAAGATGTCTCCAGCATAGTGGGGAGGGTGGGCTGGATTGAAAAAAGGAGGTAAGGAGAGAAGGTAGGAGGCCTTTGGTGTATGTGGTCCATGTGTGAACTGCTCTAAGCTAACTATGGTGTTGGTAGCTGGGTAGAAATGTATAGGAAGACACACAATTTCATCCTCATAACAAGTAGGGAATTAATGCATGAATTATTACTATTCACCACATATTATGGATTAGAATCCTGTGTTACCCAAAGTCATATAAATTCCAAAGCTGGTGCTCATCCCTTTCACTGTACCAGGAAGGGCTGTCAGAAGCAATGCCTAAGCTGCAAATAAAGCACTGGAATGTGACAAATAAAAACCAAAAGGACCCTTTCAGCGTTGGCTTCGTCTGGATCACCAGGGCATTGTGAGTTAGAACACTAACATTTCAATCTCTTCCCTTTTCCCTTCTAGCTCCCTCACCTCCTTGTTTTCTGTAAAATTCCAAATAAAGCAATGAGCAACAGACAGGGATTTCAGCTTAGCTAAACTAAAACAAGAAGGCTGTAGGCAAGAAAATTGTTCTGTAACATGTTCCAAGGAGAAATTCCAAAACAGAATGAAATATTTCCTGGTGTAAAATGCCCTCAGTGGACTGAAAAATCTCCTTGGAACCCAAGACATCAGGTAAAGTCTGTTCCTCATTAGCTGGTGTGATAATGACCCAATCTTACATTTTCTATTTCTTTGGAATTCATTTGTTTTCATTACATCAGGTGGTTGTTATTATGATGTGTTAATGGGCTTCAAGCAGGGCTGTCCTCTGTGACTCAGACTCTGATTACTAAAATGAGAGTTTTGATATTTCTTATTATACCAACTCAGTTTGCATTCCAATTGTTAATATTCTTGTCTACCAGAAGAGTGCTCTGAATTTCAAAGGCGTGCCAAGGACAGAAAGTGAGAATTTTATTTTTATTTTCAACTCTAGATTCCTTTCATCTAAAAGTTTGTCTTCCATGACTTTAGCACCATATTTCAATTCTTTTACACCCTTGGCCTCATTGCTAAAATCTTTTAAAACATTTTTTAAAAAGGAAAAAGCCACTCACAATTCCCCTTTCTTTCTTCATTTTTTCCTTTCGGGTTCATATAGCATATTCTGGCATAAAGAGCCTTTCCTGCCTTTGCCTTCTTCTGATCTTATTCCCACAGGATGGAGCCCTAGTATTGCAGGTAATGACCTTTTGATTCAGGATAATTGTAATGAACTTCTGTACTCACTACTTTTAAATACAAATGTAAGTTAGATGAATTGCTCCTAAGTATGCACCTCTTCCAGGGTTGAGCCCCACTGTTAATGCAATATCATTGTTGCTCTTTTTTTTTTTCATGTGTAAGAGATAAAAATCTTGAAGCCAGAGTTCAAATTTAACAGGGTTTTTTGTTGTTGTTATTGTTGTTTTTGTTGTTGTGTGTTTTTTTGTTTTTTTGTTTTATGAGAGTAAAGAGAACCATGACACTTCTAGTCCAATTCAGAACTGGGCTATTTTTCAGAAGCTTATGCTACATAGATCCTACAAATGGAGCATTTTCATACTACCCATTCTATTTATCCCAAACCTCCTGATACTCCTGATTCATACCCTGAATGCATACTTCTCTTCACCCTGTTCTAAAAGAAACAACAAACTCCCTATTTAACCGGATAATAAATGAACTTTTTAAAATGCCTAAATCTATGTTTACACACATAAGATGAGATTGGTGTTTACCTAAAAGGACTGCCTTTACTCACTAATGTGCACTTCACAATAACCTAAGAAAACAAAAACAACCTTCTCACTCCCAGGAAAATTGTGCTTGTGATAATTGCAACAATACTAAACAGCTTTGCTTTCCCAGACACTACAGAAGTACATTTGCTTGAACACATTTTTGTTCTGTGTCTATAGGAAGATTTACTTATGTTTTGTTTGGGTAATTGTTAACATCATTGCCGTTTATACCACAGGACTTGCAGATAAGGCTTGCGTATCTGAATGCCTCCACTTTTGCTGATGTCTGCCCCATGTTGGTTTACCTTGCATTATTTCTCTCCACCCCGCCCACCCCCAAAACATCCAGTTTCACAGATGGCATTTTATAGACAGCTATTTTGGCATAAGTGTGGGTGTTCTAGTTTGCATTCAGCCGAGGACGGAAAATGTCATGAGGGCTTTGTCCTCCAAAGTGTGCTGTTGTGTCGCTGCTTCCCTTTAAAGCTAAGTGTATGTTTCCTTGTCAACTGATTAGATATTCTGAATATGTCTATAAGCAGTCCTTTCTAGTTTCTCCTGTGTGTCTGGGTCAGATCACATCTATAAAGACTCAGGACAACAGCAGTCTTGAGATCTTTATAATATGGAGATCTAGAAGAAGCTGAAACACGCTGGGACAAAAATGATAGATATAAACTAAAACTGTAAGCTATTTCATTAACAAAAATATTCACCTTCATATTCAGAATAGTTATACCTATGACTATTTCACTGGGTGGAATATAAAATGTGTCTGTCTCACTTCATGATATGATCTTTCCTTGAATTGAAGAGCTCAAACCAATGAACAAGACAAAAGGAATTTTTTTTATAGTATTTAGCCTCACAACCCAATCACTACTTTCAAATGTGTTGTAAACAAATGACAATTATAGAATCAAAGGGATTATAGTAAAGATGCTATTATTAATTTGTCCGCCAAGAAAAAAAAATACTCTTATTGTTTAATGGCATCTTTGAAAATGCAACCCTTTTAAAAGAAAACCAAGGTAGTTCAAAGGAAAAAACCGAGGAGGAGCGCGTGGGTGGCTCAGTTGGTTAAGCGTCTGCCTTCAGCTCGGGTCATGATCCTGGGGTCCTGAGATCGAGCCCCACATCAGGCTCCCTCTCCCTCTGCCAGCCGCTCCCCCTGCTTCCGCTCTCTCTCTCGTCAAAAAAAAAATCTAAAAAAAAAAAAAAAAGAAAGAAAGAAAGAAAAAAACAGAGGAGACCGGAAAGAAAAAAGTAGACCAAAAGTAAAGAAAGAAGGTGTTAAAGATTATAAACCGTCTGTGGCAGGATCATCGGCAGAAGTTAGAAGTAGCCAGTAAACAATAGATAAATAATCACAAACCCAAATGCCTATGGGGCAGATAAATAACCTCAGTGAAGGTGGAAGGTAAGGTGATTTAAGTCATGATCCTGAAACTCTTGTTTGTAAATTAGATCCATAAGAATATTCTTTCCTCCACAAATAAACATCCTTTCTCATCTTTCTTGTGCACTGCATGCTATTTTCTCAGTTTTGATAGAGATATGGCTACGAGGGGTATTTCACTTTCCTCAGAGCTGGATAATGGTAGTGCAAATGTGCTGATAAGCAGCAACTGACAGTTGGCCTCAGTGTGAGGGAAGCAAAAAGCACAACTGTTAATTTGATATTTTTTAAAGTATAATAGATCGTAAATTTGCCATGGGCAGAAACGTCCATTATCCAGCCTCAAAGTTTACTCTAGTGCTTGACCCATAGAAGGCATTCATCAGAAGTTTATGGAATTTAATTAATTTTTACAAATATAAAGAAAAGACAAAGAAGGAACGGAACTGGAATAGCTCCATAAAGAACGAGAGAAGTAGGGAACAATATAGTCAGGTCCCTCTCCAAACTGTAACATTTGATAACTGTTTGCATTCATAATGCTTGAGTATGTGTCTGTTTACCTGTATGTTAATATTTACCTATACCTCAGAAAGCCTTACGTCCTGGGGCCATGGGACCACGAAGACACACTTACCAGAATAATACAGCCGTGTGGTGAGGAGGTAAGGCCTGGAAAGAAATAGCTGGATGATGGATAGTGACAAGTTTATGCCATCTGCCCCCATGCCTATTATCACTGTTCTGATACAATAATATGTATCCCCATAATGTGTCACTAAGGAAGTCTGAATTACACTCCCCGGATTAAGGTTAAATGAAGATAGAAATGAAGAATGCATTTTTCAAACATCTAGAGTTAGAACTGCAAAGACTCAAAGTAGAAGGGAAATAATCCCACTACTCCTGAAAATTTTTATATAAACTCTTTCGTCTCTTAATGGCCCAGGTGAACAGAGGTTTGCATAAGTGACCCTATAGATAAAGTCTATCGGCAAGTCTTGAGGGATGCTGGCATTTTGTTCAAGAGAAGCATAAAGTGCAAGTCCACAGATAGCCCAGTTACATTTAGCATTTTACCTTTGCAGACTTCCATTACATTGAAATAATAGCCTGTCTTGTGTTGTCCTGAATAGACAGAAAGCAGTGAGCGAGAGAGAGACAGAGCACGGGAGCAGGATTGGTAGGGGGAGGGGAAGGGGCAGAAGCAGGTTCTCCACTGAGCAGGGAGCCTGATGCAGGGCTCCATCCCAGGACCCTGGGATCATGACCTGAGGCGAAGGCAGACACTTAACACACTGAGCCACCCAGGCGCCCCAACAGCCTCCTTTCTAGTGAATAACAGATTAGCTAATCAATTAATTACTTCAACAACAGTTTACTAGATAGCAAGCGTGGGTCGGGCATTCGGTGGCTGTTGGCAATGCGGAGACATAGGTCCCTGCTTCTTAGATCCACAGATAGCCCTTGGACTACTTGATCACATTACAGTTTGTAACATACTGATTTTTGTTCGTCCAAATGATTTCTTTATTCTACAGATCTATTCTTCGCACCTCTTATTTATATCAAGCCCGTGTATGGTAATAAGCTCTTGAATTATTTTTCATCTTGGTGTTGAGGAAACCATACGGTCCCATGAGGTGAGATACTTATTTGCTTATCAGATGTATCGTTCGGCAAAATTTTTTGGACCACACAACACTCCTGTGCTGAGTAATTTTGAGGGATCTATGTTTCATTAATACTTTCAGCAAGATCATTACCTCCAGATTCAACAAGAGTTAAGCTTTTTTTTTTTTTTTCCCTGTGGGGCACAAAGTGAAATTTGCAGTGGAAATTGGTAGCCTCATTCTGGTCAATTAATAATTGATCAAATTTATACATGCAGGTAGCTTAAAACAACACAAAACAAAATAATGGTGCTCTGCCAATCTTCTGATCCCTTCTTCAATTATTTTTCAGCTGCTTCTGGATAAGAGAAGGGTGCTTCTTCTGCTCTAAGATAAATTATCTTCAGTATTCATTTCAAAATCCAAATGGAAATTGTAAGGCAGAAAAAGAGAGTAGAAGAGAATAAGAGAATAAAAAGCTTGCAGCTCCTCTTCCTACAAATAGTGTTCTCGGGCACAGCATGATTTTGCCTACCAATTTAAACAACTTGGGGATAGCGGCTCTCTCAACACTAATAATGTGCTTGAGAGAAATGGAGATCCTTTAGCAGTAGCTCGTAAGCAGGAAGTGTCATTGCAGGTTAATATTTCTACCCATTTGGGCCATTTTTTCGAGATTGCTTTCTAGATTTGTACTTCTCTGGTTCTATATGGCAGCTCAATTTTAATCCTAAATCTGCTGCAAACTAGATTGCATCAGCTGGTGAGGGTTTTTGTTTTTTTGTTTTTTGGGGTTTTTGTTGTTGTTGTTGTTGTTGTTTCATTTTGTTTTTGATTTATTCAGGGCTTAGTTTAATGAACAGATAAACCCCATGATCTCTAAAACTACTTTTCAGATCTCTGAATCTAAATTTTATTGCTTATTTACTTACCAGATCAAAACAACATGTATCATTTTATCATCTTACTGTGGCAGCCAGTTCACCTTATCTGATTTTATGGGGAACTGCTTCAGAGAGGGTAGGGAATGTATTAAAATTCTTTCTTTAAAAAAAAAAAAAAGGCAAGACCTTGGACCAGTTTCCTGGCCATAAACTGCATTGGTATGAATCTTGAACCTGTGACTAATTGTTTCCAGGCGCTAATACTTTACAAAGAGTGGAATACGCTAATGAGATATTGTTCTTATTCCACAGTTATCATTTGTTTTTCTTTTTTCCACAGGGTTAGCCAAGCACCAAGACATCTTGTTCATAGTAAAAAAACATTAATTGCCTTACTACTAGAAATAAATTTGCTTTATTTTTGGCCATTTCTGTCTAAAGTAGAAACATCCGTAATGCATTTGGCATGTGACAATTTTAAAATGTATGAGATCAACTCCTTCCCATAGATACCTTGCATGGTGCTCTTATAAGTAATATTCTCTTACACAGATGAAATCCCAATTAAGAAACAGTGTAGTCCTCGATCCTCAAACTTCTCCCACGATGCAATCCACTGCAAAGGCTCACACTGTCCAGTGTCTTGAATAACTGAACTCATCGTAAGGATTACAACACAGAAGTGAACTCTCCATAAATATTGAAATTATCTAGCCCTCACAGATGTTCACTCTGCTTATTATCTGCAAACTTTCTGGATCAAACGTTCAATATGAATATATTAGTATCCACCAAAGATTGGTTTTGGCAAGGTATATGTTGATATCAGCAGGAAATAAATAGGAAAACATTAAAGGTATGAAACTTTAAAACAATAGCTTAAAGGTGTTTTATAAACTACAGATGGCTTACACCATTTAAGCAAATATTTGCTGGGGGATGAGAAACAGTCAGGACTGAGAAAAAAGGAAATCATTTGAAAATAATATCTCCCATGCAATATGTTGTAATTAAAGCAGAGATAAGCAATGTGGAAATTGCCTCTTATTATCTCTCCTCATGTTGTAGGAGAGATAAAGTATGCTAGGGTATATGAGCATAGAATCAGGAAAAAAAAATGAAAAATGCCCAAACAAGTAATCTTAGATTTTATTTATTTTTATTTTTTTATTAAAAGATTTTACTTATTTATTTGAGAAAGAGAGGGGCACCTGGGTGGCTCAGTCGGTTAAGCATCTGCCTTCGGCTCAGCTCATGATCCCAGAGTCTTGGGATCAAGCCCCGCATCGGGCTCCCTGCTCATCAGGAAGGCTGCTTCTCCCTCTCCCACCCCCCTGCTTGTGTTCCCTCTCTTGCTGTGTCTCAAATAAATAAATAAAATCTTAAAAAAAAAGAAAAAAAAAGAAACGCTTCCCGAGTTGGGCAAAGCACCCCACACCTATCCTTCCTCTGTTGTTGAATGGGTGGATCAAGATGAACTCCAGCTTTCCTGTCCCAGGTTGAGATCTTGCGAGTGCTCAGCGGGTGAGCAACACAGAGCACTGAGCGAGTGATCAGGTGGCAGAAGGAGATGACTGTAGGAGTAGACAAAGGAGAAGCAGTACCAGTTCACAGAGGCTCTCGTCATTCGCAGCTGAACCCACTCCTCGCACTTGGCTAGAAGGCACCCTTGCTTCGGGTACTGGCTCTGCAAAGTGACACCAAACCATGTTCCCTAATATTCCCATACAATGGTTTTAGAATAGTTAAGGGAATTTGGACTCCATAGTAAAATTCTGATGAGTTCTCTGTTATATTCATATATTCCTGACTGGAAAATAATTCTTTTTATCCCTACAATGAGCTAGTGCATTATGGACAGCCTTAGCATTTCTCTGAATAAAGGACTGTTTGTATTAATCCATAAAGGAACACGGTATAATATACTAAATTAAATATATGCTTTGGGTGTTGAAGTAGGACAAGGTATTGGGGAAAACATGTCTCATGAAGCAGAAGCTAACGTAACTATTGTGAATCAACAGGTTTTACAAAGTATTGCAAAGTCGGGTTAACATAATGTGTGCAAGCACTGGTTTTTTGCATAAAAACTGAAGTAAAATTCTAGGAAAAAAACTTTATCTCCCCTCCCAAAGCATCTTTAATACTTACTTCCCCACCCAAATCACGACCTATGACCCTCTGTTCCATCGTAGGTGCCTTCTTCGACTCTTACCATACAGAGTAACTCTCTTCTTCAAAACACTCTCTTCAAAATTAAATCTATGTGGCTTGGATTATTTGCCTTAATCCACTGTTGATTCTCCCTGTTATAGGCAACCCTATCCTGAAACACTTAATGGAAGATTTACTTAAACATAAACTTCCCTCTGGCCTGGTGTGTTGTGAGAACAGGGGATTCTTGCCCAAACACCGCAAGGAATTCTGAAATTGCCCTGATTCAAATTTGATTGATTAAGAAATGGTTCTCCACAAAGTCCTCATAAAACCCTGGGAATTGAGGGAAACTATGTGACTTGGGCAAAGAACACACACACACACACAAAAAGATTAGGCCAAGAAGTACCCATCATAAATAGGAGGGGAGCAATGAGGACTGGTTTTCTTTTGTTTTTAGTCAGCAGAAAAGCCACGACCACCAGAGTAAGGACGAATTATCCTTGGACCAAAGAGCAGCTAGGAAGCTTTTAGAAATCAAAGCCTGAAAGAAGGCAAAGAATGAAGAAGAGAGGCTGAGAAAAGCAGACACACATAAAGTTCCTGGAGAGACAGTCAACTCATTTTATTGCTCGGGGATCAAAAAGAAGATACCTCAAATCAAATCAAGTCATGCAATAGATGTGGGATTTCAATTTTTACAGGTTGATTAGATTCTATTTTCACTGAACCCTGTGGACTCTCTGAGAGGACTTGAAACTCCTCTCAGTGCTTGCAAAATTTCTGTACATGTAAATTTTCTGCAGAGGGATTGCTCTGTACATTAGCTACCAAACAATAGCATGGAGAGGACAGATGCCGTAATAGATACTGAGTGAAGGGTTTGAGCCACATTTGTGATTCTCCAGCTCCCAGACCATCGGAGTGAAAGGATCCCCCTCACCACCATGAGCAGTCACGGGCTATTCCGGAGCAGTGTACCCTTCCAAGACTTTACTTCCTAAAGGGTAAATATTCCTCGCTGTCTTTTAATCCCTTAACACCATGTGCACAAACACAAAGAACGAGTGGTTCCGGCCCACTGAATACTTGGTATAGCTGAGGTATCAAAAGGGACAGAAGTTCAACAAAGAGAAATGCAAAGCATTGCTGCAAGAGAGTTCTCAGGTGAGGGCATGTGGCTACTGAGGACCTTAGCACCTGCAGCAGGTGCGAGACACCAAATGTCCTCTTGTCAAAGGGACTAATCAGCAGATGCGTTCGAAGGTCCCTATCTTTGCCGACTGCACACGTGCTAGACAGTGTTTATTAAAATTGTCCTATTGCTAGGCACTCAGCGTAGCTAGGAGATCAGAGAAACAGGGAAGTATAACGCAACAGAGGGAAATCAATTTCTCCCGGGCGCTACTCCATTTAAACCATGTGAATACAAGTGGGGAAAAACCAGGCAGTAGCAGACTTTGGATTCCAAGCCAGTGAGCCTGTTGAGAGAGGGAGTTTTGCATGCCACGTTGTGAATTATTACAGCAAGACCCAGGTGGATAAACGGGAAGTGAGAGGTCTGTGCTCTCGGGTTTTTGTTTCCAGAATGACTTCGTTGAGGTCTTTTCAATTTAATCCTAGAAGTAAACAACTGCTGAGAGCAAGTAGTGATGGAAAGAGGAAGGGGAAGATGACTTCAGTGGGCTGTTTCTGAGGAGGCTGGGTCCCTAAGCCCTTCAGGATCTAAAGAGGAGGCGAAGGGTTTTAATTGGATTTTAAATTGTATTAGTTGTCAGGAAAGGTTTAGGGTGCACTGTGGCCTACTCTGGGAGCCCAGCAGGCAGCTGTGTTTCCAAGCTAACCTTTATCAGATGGTGGTAGGTTTACTTCCGTCTGTCACAGGGAAGGGATAAGAAAACACGGCTCCTAGGCCATGCAATTTTAGTGACCACAATAAAACAGAACGAAAACCCAAACTAAAGACACTCTGCCTACCTGGCTCAACTCCTAAATGAGGGGATTGGGAAGAATTCAGTAGGGTTGGGGACGGATGATGGCTCAGCCACCAAGGGACGGAGGCCAGACGCCCCTTGCCCAGGCACTGAGGCGAGCAAAATCAAGCTAAGGTGAAACAAAAGTAGGGAAACTTAAAATAGGCGGCAAGCAGGCTTCAATTATTCAATAGAATTCAGGGCAGAACTCTGCCAGTGGTAACTTAACTCCCCCTCCTTCTCCCTTTTCCTCATCAAGGTATTTTTTAGGCATCAAAAACTGCAGCACCTTCAGAGACTCGGCTCCAAGGTTAAGAAGGAAATGCTACGCTGTACTTTTATATAATAAAGTTCAGCTATATCTCAAACTCTATTTCCTTTTTAATTACAATTTTCTTACCTGAGCCTCAAGTGATTCTAATGTTACCATTAACCCTGGAGGCCTGAGTTCTTTTATGTTCAGCGACAAGTATTGGAACTGCAGATTCTACATGGGCAATTTCTCCCCTCTGTGAACTTTAACCAAGTGGACAGCATCAGACCAAAGTTCCTAGTTATTCATGCCCTATAGAGAGACAGGTGCCCTAGGGAAAGCTCAGAAATTTGAAATAAACTGAAGATTATATTGCTTCTGAAATATTTGGGTACTGTGGAATTAGAGAACAGAGAGCAGAATTTTAAAGTGAGGGATATTCTAAAACTGGGCTTTTTTTTATATAAAAGATGCCTTCGTGCCTATTTTAAATTTTAAACTGTCATGTTGAGCCAAAATTTATTTGGAAAGGGTTATTAAGGAGGGTTATTAAGAAAAAAATGAAAACTAGACTGCTTAGAAACTAGTCTGTATAATTAAAACAGAAGAACCATTTACACATCTATAAGAATATTGGTTAACAAGTGTCTCTCATTGCGTCTATGAAGACAAAGATGGAAGACACATGAGACAAACACTTGCATGCCAGCCCTTCATCGGTGGTGGGTACTGTCCAATCTATCACAGAATTGCTGCTTTTGTGCCAGATACTGCTATCTGGACCATTAAATGGATTTCCCCTTCCTCCTGGGCACACAGCTGGATTTCACTTCTGAACCTCCCCATAGTGAGGAATGACTACTTGACAGTTCTAACCCTCAGAATGTAGTAGAAAGGATATGCGGTATATTTAGCAATGACCTCCACATACCATGTACTTACGATTCCCCCTGGTGGTTGGAATGGAGCTATTCCCAGTGTGGCCAAATGTATTCTAGAATGTGTTACTGGAAGCTAGAGCTGCCAGAGCAAAAAAAAAAAAAAAAAAAAAAAATGGCAGCAGGTGGCGCTAAAACGGAGAGCTGAGACTGGAAAACTATAGATCTTGGCTGTACCGTAAAAATACCTGGCAAATTTGCAACGACGTGGATGGAACTGGAGGGTGTTATGCTGAGTGAAATAAGTCAATCAGAGAAAGACATGTATCATATGACCTCACTGATATGAGGAATTCTTAATCTCAGGAAACAAACTGAGGGTTGCTGGAGTGGTGGGGGGTGGGAGGGATGGGGTGGCTGGGTGATAGACATTGGGGTGGGTATGTGCTATGGTGAGCGCTGTGAACTGTGCAAGACAGTTGAATCACAGATCTGTACTTCTGAAACAAATAATGCAACATATGTTAAGAAAAAAGAAAAAGAAGAAGATAGCAGGAGGGGAAGAATGAAGGGGAGTAAGTCAGAGGGGGAGACGAACCATGAGAGACGATGGACTCTGAAAAACAAACTGAGGGTTCTAGAGGGGAGGAGGGTGGGGGGATGGGTTAGCCTGGTGATGGGTATTGAGGAGGGCACGTTCTGCGTGGAGCACTGGGTGTTATGCACAAACAATGAAGCATGGAACACTACATCAAGAACTAATGATGTAATGTATGGTGATTAACATAACAATAAAAAAATATTTAAAAACTCCCTGGCAAAATCACTATGATAACTTGAAAGCATGCCTTACCTGTTAAGTGAGTAGGTCTAGGAGAAGTGTTGGAAAGAGCCAGAGTGTTGGCCACCCTTGCCTGGCTTTAACAAGCTATTTAAGAATGAGATAAGAACATGGAGAGCCAAAGATCAAAAGCCTTAGGGATTTGGAAAACCCAACTCCTTCTAGACCCCATACAGTTAAGTCCTATGATCAAAAAAAGTCTTTAGTGATAAAAATCTAGTATTGTTTCTCAGGTAAACAAAGTGACTCAGCTTTCCCTGAAAGATCATATTAAGGTTTGTCCCTTCTCACTCAGGTCTATTGTTTCAGGTGGTCTCTTTGAGAGACACAGAGAGACAGAGAAAGAGAGAGAGAATGAGAGAGGTTGAGAAGCTGAATTTCTATGAAGCATCAATAGAGTCTCCGTCAACCCCACGGGGAATTCTGAAGGTAGGATGAATTTTTGTGATCTCTACCTCATTAACTGCTCTCTTACCTCACCACAGACCTTACTCTTCTCAGCTTTCCTGAAACTCCATCTCTAGCTCCTCATGCCCTGTAAAATCTTCTCTCGTTACAGCAGATGAAAGTTGTCTGCAACATACTTGGCAAATGTTTTTGATTTCTTGTATGTTTATCTTGCAGGCAGAGAACCTTATCTCTTTATCTAGGTGTAAATGTCTAAGTTAGGGCCTATATCTTATATGCCTTTTAGAACCTCTAAAGCTTCCAGGAGAGTACTTTGAATATAGCTTAATACAGTTTTGATGTATTAATAAATTTCCAGTGCATTCAATCATTCTCCGCTTTGTTTCTCTTGACTGTAATTAGTAACTCTTTTAATACCATCACCTACTTCTTAAGACTTCAGGGACTCCCTACTCCCTAAAGCTCCATAACTAAAATACACATCTCTGTTCTCAGGCTCAGAGTTTTCTAAGTCCCCCTCCTATCTCTACACTGATGTGATCACCTTAGTTCAAGATAAACTATCTGTCTCACTCAGGATAATAGAACTTTGGAGCCAATCCGGTCAAATTCCTCCTTCCCTCTTACCCACCTACTTTCCTTGTTTTCTTCTTCTTCTTCCTCCTTCTTCCCACCCTCCATTCCCCTTCTTTTCCTACCTGCTTTCTTTTATTTTTAATTTTTTATTGTTATGTTAATCACCATATATTACATATTTTGTTTTGGTGTAGTGTTCCATGATTCATTGTTTGTTCATAACACCCAGTGCTCCACGCAGAATGTGCCCTCCTCAATACCCATCACCAGGTTAACCCATCCCCCCACCCTCCTCCCCTCTAGAAACCTCAGTTTGTTTTTCAGAGTCCATCATCTCTCCTGGTTCGTCTCCCCCTCTGACTTACTCCCCTTCATCCTACCTGCTTTCTTTTCTTCCTCTCTTCCTTTTCTATGTGGATGAGAAAACTCCCTCACAAAAAATGGCACAGAGCCTTGGCTAACACCACATGGTGATCAGTCAGGGCCCATGTCTTCTAGTTCTTTGCTAAAGATTCCTTTTACCACATCTTCTTCCCATCTCATGTTAGCACACGCTCAAAACTAAAAGAAATAAATGCCTTCAACTGGAGGCATCAGCCTTTTCTTTGTATCTGGGACTCGTTTGGAAGATTAAAAACTTGCCCTTTTATTCAATGTACTATGCATGGAATTATATGTCATGCTTATAATGCAATACTGACAACATACTGACCCACATCATAAAGAGACACTGGCCCCATCATCATGTGTTATCTTTGGAATTTATCCGTGGGATCCACGAGCCAACTCTCAAAGGAATCGGACCTTCTGGTTACATTGATGCAAATACATTTCCTGTTCCATTTTCATGTCTGATCACAAATTGACACATTAAAAATTCCTTAGATTTAGAAAACTAGGAAATGAGAATTAGCATATCTTATCACCTCAAAAATATTATAATATTTTAAAATTTTCCTTTTATCAGAATAACACCTGCACAGCGTAACAAAGAGCACAGAAGCTTATGGTGAAAACTAATGTCCCTATTACCTCTTACCACCTGTAGTTCCACTCCCTCTAACTCTAAAAGTAGCTCTTCTAGTGCCTACTTCCATAAACACCATAGCGGAAAGTGTCTATATACTTCCTCTTACACAGGAAGATCTAATTCATTTGCCCTCTCTTCTTCTTCTCTTTATGGTTGATAATTATCAGTTTTATTTTAACTTCCCCTACTAGATACCTTTTAAACCCCAGTTGCTAGTTTCAGTGACTTTGAAAAGTGTCTCTTGATTCTCCATTTTGTCAGGTAAGTATTTTAACACTTCTACATTTTCCTCCACCTCTCCCTAATGCTCTTTTTCATTACACCTTCTCTCAGCTACACACATAACATTTATGCTATGGATCAATGTAGGTCATATTTACAATCTACACTGAAAACCCGTGGAAGTCTTCCATGAATGCTGATTGATTCGAAATTTGAGAACCAGTACAGATGTGACTATGGCTGTGTGTATCTTGTCCACTGCTGGCCCAGGCAGTGGTGCTCTCGGATCAATGGCCCAATTCCATCACCCCTGGGCTATTAAAAGGGAATGTTCTGAAGATCAATATCCAGTGTATTCTCCTTTCTTATACTCCTTCAGTTTCTAAGAATTATGCCACTTTTCAGTTTAGTGTATATTTCAAACACATTGAAACCATTTCTGCTATTTTGAGGGCTGCTAAAATTATTTTTATTTTATAACATTTTATACCTTCTTCATAGTTTCACTTTTTCCCAAAATTCCACTTTTTGTTTTCTCGCCTTTTTTTTTTTCCCTATTCATCACTATCCAGAACCTCTTACTTCCTGCTCCCATCGGAACTAATTTATTTCATAGACTGCTGCATACAGTCTCCCGGGAGTTCCTTTCTTTCTTCCTTCTCCTCCCCTGAGTTGTGTCCGATATTTCCTTGATCCTACGTATCGGATGCTTCCTTTCTTTGTTTGTTTGTTTTACTTCGTTTTGCAGACCTCCAGATACTTCCTGGGAGAAGTTTTGGAGAGATCAATTTTTCCAGTTCATGAATGTCATAAAAGGCCTCTATTCTGTCTTCACATGTGGTTGATTGCTTGGTTTGATATAAAATCTGGATTGAAAACCATTTGATCACAGAATGTGAGTGCCTTTGTGCTTTCTGGCTCATAGCAGAGTTGAAAAGAAGTCTGGATACCTCTCTGGTTTTTACTAACCTGTAAATGACTTTTTGTTTCTCTCTCCCTCTGGGAACTTTTCATTATTATTATTTTTTTTTCCTTCTGGGAAGAAATAGAGTTGACTGCATAACTGCCAGGTTTGGGAAGCAGGTTTTTTTGTTACTTGAGCTTGTATCTCAATTCTGCCACTTACTGGGCTGGGAAATATGTGTTACTTAACCACTAAGGTTTCTCAGCTATAAAAGTATACTCATCTCAGTGTTATGAGGACTAAATAACTTAATACATGTAAAGTGCATAAAACAGGGCCTGCACAAGGCCAGTGCTATGTGAATATTGTCTATTAATATTTTCTACTTCTGTTAGCTTATTTTAATTTCAGCTTTCATATTTTAATCTCTTAAGAGCTCTTTCATGTTTTTTAATCTTTTTAAATAGCCTCATAACTTCTTCAGTATCTCTGAGAATATAAGTAAGGAATCTCTAAAAACTCTGTGCTGTGAATTATCTGTTTCCTATGAAGCAAATTTTCCCATTTCTTTATTTGCTGTTTCTCTTTTCCGTGTTGCTTGTTTTCTCCAGATGCTTAGGGATCTTTGTCTTTCAGTTCATCTTGAAGACAGAAGGACATGTCGCTGGTATGAGTTTCCTCTGTTTTTACTTCTGATAGGTAGGTCTCTTCCCTAAGTAAGGAATTCTGCCTGGACACTCCAACTCAGTTTTAGGACCCAGGGTAGGCTGTGAATGTACTGGCTGGCTCCACTTTGAGGGGAGCAAGCAGAGACTGGAGTCAAATGGATCCCCACCCTTCACCCCCACATACCGGTGCAAAATGAGAAGGAATTTATTGCAAGGCATCACTGGCCACCCTATAAGCCTAAAGTTTGCTCAGATGGTATGTTAAAATAAACATAAGATACAACATAGGAATCTAATACAGATTTCAGCTTTTAACTTAAGTTTCTCCGTGCTCATTTTCCTTAAAAAACTAAATCTGTTGGCTCTAATAATACGATACTTATTCAGCATTAAACTTTGCACGTTCCTCTCACACAGAATATTACTTAACCCTATGAGATTTTTAGAAATCAAATTGTTATAATCAAATAAATAATATACATGAAACAGATCTTTGAAACTATAAAACATGATGCTAAATTACAAGGTATTACTTTAGATCTTACATATATTTATTGTATGCTCTATTTGGAAAGTACATTTTATTGTCAGATAACACATTGTTTATTTTTATTCTACATTGACCTTCCCGTGAAAATCCTGAAAAGAGACACTAAGTAGAATACGAGAAATGATTCAAAAATCAAAGGGACCTTGAGCTCTTCACCTTCTTCGCTGTACCGGTGAAGGACTCAGAGGCCCCGTGAGGCGAAGCTACGCACCCACGGTCCCAGGGCCTGTGAATGAGGCAACCCCTCTAGGGCAGAACCAAAACAGGACCTCCTCTATATGTCTTTCTCTTTAGTTTCCTTTCCTCCAACCAATTGGAGGTTGCTTTTGTTAGGAAAAACAAAAACCCTAAGACATTAAATTCTTCCCCGCACTCCAGATTTCAGGAATGTGCTGGAAGAGGCTCGAAAGATCAGAAGGCTGTACAACGAGGATGCGGGAAATGTCCCACACCCCAACAGAAGCGAGGCTTCAAGCCCCCTCATCAGTGATGCATCAGAGGCGGTTGGTGGCCGCAGCCTTTCCAGTCGCCAAAGGCTTTCCAAGGCCACCATGATTACAGGCCGAGTGCCGCGCCGTGCTCTGTGGCTTGCGGCACTTTCCACTGGAGTGTAATAGAATATTGGAGCGCTATTGTATTTTTAAAGGCAATTAATATTTTATTATGCACAGACTTTTATTTGCACCATTTGGCTTCCTCTTCTCTAATTAAATCTTGTGATTTACACAAACAGAACTGCTGTTCTTTAAACTCTGCAAATTATAAAAATTAACAAATACTTGTTAAAATGAAGCAAAAGCAGTCAAGGGTCCTATTTTTGTGACAGAACCAACTGGAGGCTACAGAGTGAATTGATAGTGTCTCTTTTTGAGTGGGGCAATGTGGCAATTACATAAGAAATCCCTTAGTTAAGTAGAACTGATAGAAATTCCAGCTGTCGGTAAGAGAAAGGTTAATTCTTTAAATAAATAAAACCAGAGTATTTTATGTGTCCATGTAGGATTTTTGCTTCGTGACCTTGTGTACAGCATTTTGTGTTATGGGATTTATAAATCAAGAGTGTAGTTTCAAGCATGCATTACCCTAACTCTGCATTTGTGGAATGTTTCCTAGGGCCAAATGAATGATCTTCAAGGGAACAGAAAGACTCTAAGCTTCGATGCCCACTAGCAGAATAGCCTTGCTGCTCTTTCTTTTTCTAAATGAACAATTCCTAGGTAAATTTCAGCTGCAGGAATGTTATACCCACCCCCACCCCTGGGAATATATGGAGTAAAGGAGAATCCGCTCTAGGGGAGAGACAAAAGTCTCTCATGATCTCTGGAAAGACAGCAGATGGGGACTAGGTTGAGGGTCAGAAAGAAAATAGGGCCAGGACAAGAAATTATCTTCATCCTAATTAGGCTGGAGGCTCTTCCAGAAGCTTCCCTGGAAACTGTCTGCCGTCTCTTTGAAGGGCATTACCCCCAGGGTTTCCGTTTAGGGAAGAAGAGGAGGGACATTAGGAAGTAGACTGGGTGATGAGTAAGGAATTGACATCATGATCTAAGACAGGATCTGTTTTCTTTATGGCTTTTCTTCTGCCCCTGGCAAAATGCATTCAGTCCAGTAAACAGAATGAAAGACAAAGGGTTTAATGTGGAGAAATTCATGCTCTGGACATTTCAGGACAGCACTTATTCCATATGTATAGACCTACCATCCAGGTCTGCAACTTCTGTTCTCATTTTGCATGGATTCCTCTCTGCATTTAATTTGTAAGTCACAGGTTTTTATCCTTTGTGTGCTAGCAGATTAATAGAGGAAAAACTCCACATGAAATTTTTATAAAAATAATTCAACATTCACCTAGGGGAATATATTTCTCCATTTAAGTATATTCCAGATAGCTTTATTGATAAAGATGACTTCAGAATACCTTTCTTATAAGGACCTTGCAAAACTTTGGAAGATAAAACACACACAAATACACACCATGCGTACAACTTTATAAATTTAAGTACAAAAAGTCTCCAGTGTAAAAACATCCTACATAAAAGCAACACTCAAGTTAGAAATAAATACAACAAGCAAAGAATAAATAAACAAGCCTTCCTATTTCTCTATTTTATCACTTTCTGATGTTTCTACTACTGTAATAGAATTACTGTGAAACGCCTTTTTTTTTTTTTTTTTTTAGAGAATGTCCATGCTACAGACTGGAAAAGCTTGCTTTGTGAGCCTTTATGAAAAGTCGATGTATAAGGATGGCAAAGAAAGTTTCACGTCTTTCAAACTGTTCTCCAAAATTAACATTGTACCCAAGAAGGAACAGAAAACTCTTCTCTTTTTTCCCCATCTTTCTTCTCTTTATATTCTCCCCCTCCCTCCTCCTCCTTTCCCCTAAATGAGGCAGCTTTCAAAACCAAGAACCAAGGCACATGGTACCCATATGATCCTTTAGTGGATTTCTAGAGCAATTGGTGTTTAAGGACTACCCCAAGAAATTAGCTACTGGTGGAACTTTGCTTTCTATGACATTATGCAGATGAAAACAACCCCTTTAGATATGTACTCACTAGAAAGTGCCTACACATTTGATTACAACAGTTATAATTTTCTGACTATTCACTATGTGCCAAGCTCAGCACTGAATTATTTACTGCATTTATCCCGTTTCCTCCTCACCACAACCCTATTTTGGAAGGGATTATTAGGATCCCTTTAGACAGATGAGAAGACTGAGGGGTAGATGATTTAGTTTCATACACAAAACCATGCAAAGACTAAGTGGACAACTCTGGAGTATAAAAATGGGAACATAGTCCGATCTGACTTTGAATATGCTGCTATTCAACATTGTGCTATACCAAATCAGTGAAGCTGAGACAGTTTATTATTTAAGTATAAAATTTATGTATAAATAGAACACCTTAACTTAAAAAGTATTATTGGGAAGATAAATGGGCAGGTTAATATTTTTGTTATTTTAACAAATCACTTAATTATTTTTTGCCATACAAAAAACAAAAGGAACAAATTGACATGTGTGGGTAAATTTGAATTTTCCATATTACTTATGCTTATGGATTATTTCATAAAATTCATAGTTAACCATTTAACAAGTAGTGTTCTAATGGCATAATGAAACTAATAAAGTACCATTTTCTCTACCAAAATAATAGGTGTTTATTGGAGAACCACACTTTATGGGGTCCGCAGTACAAGAGGCCCATCTGAGTAGTTATGAGTCTTTACTTTTGCTGAATCCACATAGGCACTTAATCGATATTTTGATTGAATAAATCAGAAATTTTTATTGGATTTCTTTTGAATAAACAAAATATTTAATTGAATACATTATAAAAGTATCTTTGAAGACAGCAAACAGAGAGGACTCAGCAATAAAACAATATACCCAAGTTTAAAATTAACGGCTCTGATATTTACAGTAGTACTTAAATGTAATAGGATCATGGCTTATATATGATGAAAGTAATAACTGAACATAGTAAAACAATTTCAAATAATTACAAAAGTTCTATAAATTCATTAAGTGTCCTTCCCCTTGCAGTGATTCAGCTTGTCAGGAGTCAGAGACAGCCCCTGTGCAGCCTCCTGCCCACTGTGGCCACACGGTCTCTGTCCCTTTCTTGGCTGGACTGGCCTAGAAAAACAGGAATGTGTTGTCCAGGACACAGCAAGAACTGGAAAACCACACCTCTGCCTGTCAGATGGATCTGTAGACAGCCCTCCTATCTGCCTCCACTTGATGGCTCAGTAAGAAGGGTAGTAAGCAAAAGGAAATACAAGTTGATTCCAGTATTTGTCTTTTCAGTCTTTGCACTTACCTAGACTTTTTGAACCGAATTCAGAAAGAATGTATCAAAGTGCAAATGCCTGGCCCTTTTCGCTGAGCCCTTTGTAGCAGTGAACTTAAAAGGTAAACAAAACAAAACAAATTTTTGTTGATCTTTTGGGAATCTGTGTCATAGTTAGCATCTTCCGGACATGCCAGCACACAGAGTCACCACTGGTCGATGGCAGTAGTCGATAGCTGCAATCTAAGTGGAGAGTCATCATTGACCTACTTGCTGCATTCCCAAGAGGTCACAGAATAACTATGAAATGGATATAAATAAAAGGAATGATCACACTGACAAAGGAACAATATCTCAGCATGATAAGTACTTTCCAGTGCTCATTTCATGGAAGACTCACCACAGCCCTACGAGGGAGGTACACTGGCCATGCTTCTTTAGATATCAATAAACGGAAGCTGAGAAGGTTAAACGAGTAGCCCAAATTTTACAACTAGAAAGGAAAGAAGTTGAAATTTGAATACTGATCAAAAATACATGGTTACATGGCTTCACAGGTTTTCACATATGTTTTGCTAACAAGCAAAAATAAAGCATTAAAAACAGATAAAGAAAGGCCTATGAAGGGCACCTGGGTGGCTCAGTTGGTTAAGCATCTGCCCTGGACTCAGATCATGATCCCAGTGTCCTGGGATCAAGCCCCGCATCAGGCTCCCTGCTCAGTGGGGAGTCTGCTTCTCCCTTTCCCTCTGTCTGCTGCTCCCCCTGCCTGTGCTCTTTCTCTCTCTCTCTCTGTCAAGTAAATAAATAAGATCTTTAAAAAAAGAAAAGAAAGAAAAAGAAAGGCCTATGAGATTTGGTAATAATCCACAAAGGCAGTACACTAAGAGTCTTGTACATTTTTTACCTGGGAGAGACCCGAATCTGTCAACAAAGGAAGAGCAATGACAACTACCTTATTCACTTTATAGAAGCATATCTCCTTCTGTTAAAAGCTTTCTTTTTTTTAATTTAATTTAATTTTATTATGTTATGTTAGTTACCATACAGTACATCATTAGTTTTTGATGTAGTGTTCCATGAATCGTTGTTTGCATATAACACCCAGTGCTCCATGCAGAACGTGCCCTCCTTAATACCCATCACCAGGCTAATACCCATCACCGGGATTGTCCCCCTCCCCTCTCCCCTCTAAAACCCTGTTTGTTTCTCAGCGTCCATAGTCTCTCATGGTTCACCTCCCCCTCCGATAACCCCCTTCATCTTTCCCTTCCTTCTGCTAATGTCCTCCATGCTATTCCGTATGTTCCACAAATAAGTGACACCATACGATAATTGACTTTCTCTTCTGACTTATTTCACTTAGCATAATCTCCTCCAGGCCCATCCACGTTGATGTAAAAGTTGGGTATTCATCTTTTCTGATGGCTGAGTAATATTCCATTGTATATATGGACCACATCTTCTTTAGCCATTCGTCTGTTGAAGGGCATCTTGGCTCTTTCCACAGTTTGGCTATTGTGGACATTGCTGCTATGAACATTGGGATGCATATGGCCCTTCTTTTCACTACAGCTGTGTCTTTGGGGTAAATACCCAGGAGTTCAATTGCTGGGTCATAGGGTAGCTCTATTTTTATTTTTTTGAGGTACCTCCACACTGTTTTCCAAAGTGGCTGTACCAACTTGCATTCCCACCAACAGTGTTAAAAGCTTTCTAAAAGAATTGGCTGTGCCAATGTCACTACTTTCCATGGGAATTTTAGAGTTTTCTGTAAAAGCTTTTTAACTAAGCTGCAATATTATATTCAGTGCGCTTTAACTATTTACACTGAACACTGTTGATGAGGCAGAATATTTCCTCTGTTTCTTTTCCCTACTAGTTTCTCACTGAAACTGAGACCACACAGGAAAACCAAACAAAAAGAAGTAAATAAAGAAATGATTGTTTTCTGCCCACTTAGAGTCCCAGGACTCTATTTCATGCAAAATGGAGCTGGCCTGGGTATCCATGCGAGTCAGTTTCTTTTCATCTTTCAAGGTCCAGCTCCTTGCCCACTGATGTTCCTGTAGAAGCTCTAGAGCACACATCTGGAGTAGTTATTTCCCTCTGCTCAGATATGCTGACACCTAGACAAACTTTCTTTGCTGACAGAAATGGCTTTTTAAAGAGTTTAAGACTCTTTTGTAATGAGTTTAAACATTGAGTGTAAACAAGACTTGATCTACACAAATAAACTATGCTACCTTATACAGGACGAATATTATTTTAGTGAGCTCCAGGAGCTAAGCATCTTTTAACTATCGGGCTAGGAATCCTTCTGCCTTAAATTTACTGGAGAGAGAGAGAAATGTTCGACCTACAATAGCAAGGGCAAACAAGAAACCTCCACTGAGAAAAGTTTCTCTACTACTAACATTCCCAGCTATTCCCTCACTCGGGCATTCTACAGATTTTCTAAATCCATGAAGTATATTTTATTTTATTTTTTAAAGATTTAATTTATTTATTTGTAAGAGAAAGAGGAGAGCACGCACAAGCAGGGGAAGCAGCAGGCAGAGGGAGAGGGAGAAGCAGGTTCCTCGCTGAGCAAGAAGTTCGATGAAGGACTCGATCCCAGGACCCTGGGATCGTGACCTGAGCCAAAGGCAGACGCCTAAATGACTGAACCACCCAGGCATCCCCCTGAAGTATATTTTAGATAAGAAAAATAATTTGAGGTTCTGGATTCCAGGGTTATTTCCATCATTTGTTAACAACATGAACTTAAGCAAATTATTGATACTATTTCCTCTTCTGTAAATATGGTCAAATAATGCCTCTCAGATAACTCTTTGGGGCCATTGAAGGTATCGGATGAGAAAAAATACATGAAAATCTTTTTGAACTGTGATGACACGAAAGAAATATGCATTGCTATTTGTCACTGAAAATACATGTAAAAACGGTGATGGGGTATTAGGAAGGAATTCCTGGATTTGTAAAGGAGGAAGAAATCATTATGCATGGCCAATTTAGGTTCAAGTTTCAGATTCTTATAAATCGTATGCACTGGGATGAGCCAAACAATCACCTGGCATAAGCATATAACTGCTGTGCTGGTCCATCATGCTCCCCAGGCATTCTATATGAATCACAAAGTTTTAAGAAAGAAAGTAGAAAGTACTGATTAGTTGATGATGAGTCATTTACTATGTGTATCAAATTGGTTGAATATTCTAGAGAGTTTTGTACTTGGGTGAAGTGAAGAACGTGTGAGAAAACAGACCTTAAATAACTAACAGCTAATTTCTACTCTAGCTCCCAGTTTTAAGAGCCTGCTAGTATGCTTTCCAGACTGTTTGCCTAGTAACATCTTATATGTCCTTTTACTAATTGCTAAAGCACCCTTGATTTAATCAAATCCAATAGTACTATATAAAATGGATTTGTAATTCAGTATTAATCCTATTGTTTATTTTGTCCTGCAATCCAATCCAAATACCTAGCAGTCATAATTAGAAGGCTGAATATAGTAATTTAATGGAAAGGATTTCTGAGCACTTTTGTTTGATTTTAGACATTTTAAAAGAAATAGTCTTTACTAAAATACGTAATTCATTCTATTTCCATTAGTTAAAGACACTGAATTCTTTTCTTTGTACCTTTTTGTCTAAATCTTATTTTTGAAAAGCCAATTATCTATAGATAAGAGATATCCAAAATATTTGATAGTAAAATAGAGAAAAAAATATTTTCTTTCTTTAATCTCTGTCTCCAAAATGTACAAGGAGGTAGGTCAAATCAAATGTAATTGTCTAGGCCTCATTCTCTAATGGATAGACTTTTACACCTTAGACCTAAAGTGTATACATAGGCCTCTTGGAAATAGCATGGTTTGTGAGCTAATGATGTGAGTTGCTAAATATTTTTACATCAGGGTGACATTTATGAATTATATTTTAATATTACAATTATTTTAGATGATTGCCCCCAAAGCCCTTTTATATTTAGAAAATATGAAGCACTTCTGGCCCATAGACACTCAAAACCCAAGACGTTCCAAATTGGACTCATTATCTCTCCACCCCCGCCCTAGAGCGGCTGCTCCTCTGTGTTCCCTTGCTCCAGTAATGGGGCCCCTCTCCTCCCAGGCACACAGGCTAGCAAACTTCCGTCGTCTTTGACTCTGACCTCTCCTGACCCCTTAAATCTAATCAACCAAATCCTCTCAAATTTATCTTTGAAATGTCTTTGGAATGTGTCCTCTATGCTCCATCTACACCATTCATTCTGTCGTTCAGGTCCTAATTGACAGATGCCCTAACTTATTCCAAGGGGCTATCTGCTAAGCTTCCAGGAACTAGTTCATTCTATCTCCAAAACACCCTCTTTATATTGCTAGCATTATTCTTTTAAAACACAGGTATAAAGAGCTAACCACTCAGATGCTGGAAAACATTTTTGGTGATAACATTTTACAGATAATGACATCGAAATTCCTTAGCAAGGCACCAATCCCTTCATTTTTTGCCCCATTGGTTATTTTTCTTCAATACTTCATGTTCTAGCATGACTAGACCATTGGCTATCTCCAAATAGTCTATATTTCTCACAGACAATTTCCTTTGAATGGGTAACCACTGCTACCTTCTATGCATTGGGAAAACCTAATCATTTTTCACATCACAATCCATCCTCTTTGTATGCTTGGGAAGAATTTATCATCTTTGCCATCCAGGTCCCTAGCAGTTTGCTTATTCTTCTCTTATAACACAACAATCTAGTAAGAATTAAAATTTCTCGGATACTTGTTTGTCAACCCCAGTAAACAGAGCCCTTTAAATGCAGGGACCCTGTCTTTCTAATGGTTATATGCTTTTTATTTCCTTTTCCATATGAAGTCCCAAATATGTTTATTATTAAACCTTTTTTTAACTCTTTTGCAAATTACTGTTATGCTGTTCACATTGTATCATGAAAATAACATTTTTTCTTAGCAATTTTTGTCTATGTTATGTATGGGAGAGATCACTACAAATCAAGCATTAGTAGAAAGTACCCAAACCTCCTGACATGACATACAATATTTTCCACCATACCTTTGCATTAGGATAATTCATACACTTTAAAAAAGCCAAAGGAGCATACATATGTTGCAAAATGTTATGTTTCCTCAAAACCCTAATGAGAAAAGATAGAGACAGATGGAGTTCAATTGGCTAATTTTCTGCCCAGCTGCCTAGATGAAAAATAAAGATGCACTGACCCTATGCTTCTGTATGCTAAACTGTTCAAATATTCAGTGTGCGTTAGTTAACCATTATGCCAAGGTTGAGTGGCCAGTATCTAGATTAGCAGACACTATTCACCTGGCTGTCCCTTTTGTTCTCAGTTTTTAATGTGAAGGAAGAGAGTTCTAAAAATAGAACAAACCCTTGCAACTGGCTTGCATTCCTGAATATTCAATTAGCTCACTGTAAAGTGACAAAATCATATCACATTTAAGTGAAGTAGTTCAAAAACAATATATATATTTTTTAAATTGCTTGTAATTTTCCCTATTCTAGACCTTCCCAATCTTTACAATTCTTGGCTGCAGAAAAGTGCCAATTTGCCCTTTAAAAACTAGGCAATCTCAAGACTCTCCTCATGGTAACGTGAAATGGGAAATCATTTCCATTCCCATGGGTAATTCAAGCCTCAAATGACTTAACTTCAACTCCCTATATGGTTTAATATTGTGTGTGTGTGTGTGTGTGTGTGTGTGCGCGCATTTTGTGGGGCTCCTTCTTACCAATATTTTAAGTGGCAGTAATTTTGTGTGAGAGAAACCTTCCTTCCTAAAATGCTCTTAAAAAGCCTGCCCTTCCCAATCTCTCTGTTTTAATGGATCCTTCTTATGAGGTACCATTTAGGTTCTCTGAAACTTCCCTTCATCCTTACCAAAGCTTTGCCTGTCTCGTGACTCTACATCCATCTATCTGCTTCCTCATTTATCTGTAGTAAGATCAGAAATTGTCAAATTTACAAAATATTTTGTCCACATGGTGATTTTTTACATGAGTTGCCAATATTCACAATTAAAAGATTTCACAGAAAACACCCCAGCTTCTGTGAAAAATCTGAATATCTAATAACATGTATTCTACCCAGGCAATAGTTAACTGGAGGTGATGGGCCTTGTATCTTTAAGGGGCAAGTCAGAGGAGAAGAACCATGACAGTTATTTGCCCAAGAAAAATTGAACATGGAAATTTTTAGCTAGTAACAAGGGATTAAACTACTAAAAGGTGAAGAAGGGAAACCTGAAGGATACAAGAATAGCATCTAGATGCAGCAACCACTATCCCAGGACTGAGGCCGAGCACCCAGAGAAGAAACAAATTTGGGAGAGAGCCCTCGCAACCCCACCCCCTGGATTTCCTGTTGGGGAGGGTGTGACCACTGCAAACTGAGTAGAGAAGACCAAGGCAGGGCGGCAGAAGGTGGACTTAGAAATGAGAGGCCATAAATTGATAACTGGCACAGAACATATAGTCTTACCATAATTCCTTCTCTGACTCCTGGAGGCATTTGAATTTATGGCCATTGATCCAAAATATCAGCAACTCACATGGTATGTGTTTCATGTCACAAAGAAAGCCTCATAGAGACTGGGTGGGGACCCCAAGACTCAATCAGCAAACACAGAGAATTACCAACACTGCTGACATGTAGTACTCCGTCTCAAATAAGGCAAAGCATATGAAAAGCATGAATCCACTATGTATTTACCTAAAATGTCTTACTTTCCTGTTGCATGCTGAGATGTCCAATGAATTATATTAAAGTGAGATGTGTTTTTATAATTTGGCCATAGTTCTGCGCTAGCTACAAAAACATTGCCTCCTCTTTTTGATATACTTGGATACCTTTCCAAGAAATCTTTAAAACCTAGGTGTTTGTGTTTTTACAGTTGTTTTTACCACTTTAATCAAAAATATTTGTTTCATCTTTATTTCAACTTGCTACTATACCATCTACTCTCAAATCTTATCAAGCATTCCCTGGAACTGGGCTTAAATGAAGGTAAATGATTTTGATATTCTTTTCTCTTTCCATGGATTCTTTGGATGAAAGGAGACATCAATTAAAATTGGTATTTAAAAAGAATAGCTAATTTTTTGGGAGCTGCTTGGGGACCTTCAAGAAAATGAAATGTGAAGTCTTTGAAAATATTCTGAGGAGAAGGCTTGTAACTTTTGCCTCTGGCTTCTAACCATGGTTTCTAGGCTTTTGAACCCAGAAAAGCAATGAGCCTGTTTCTTCTATATATTCAGAAAAGTTAACTGGATTGATTTTCAATAGATATTAACTTTTGCCTATGCCTCTAGAGAATCTTGCAAGTTCCGATAACAACTTGGCAAGGCTTCTGTCATTTATACAGGAGCAAGTCAAAATAATACCAAGGTATCACCTTCTATAAAGTAAACTAGAATCCCCCCAGGACTTCAAGTAAGATGCTTAACTCACAGCAGAGTCCATACTCACTGCAGGTGCCTTTGACAGGTTCAACACGTGAAAGGAGAGTTTTAACCAACTAGAGATACCAAGCACATGGATTTCTGCCAAAGAGTTAACTGAAATAATTTATTTCTCTCTCATATGTTTCCTAAGTTTTGTTGATAAATACTAGATCAATTCTTCTGAAGACAATATTTACTATGTTTTGTTTGTTTTTATGCACACCACACACACACACACACACACACACACAGTGTAAGGAAAGGCTTTTCCTGAGCATCACTCTACCAACTCTGCAAGATAAAATATTGAGACATTGAAAACATTAAGGATCTAGAAGAATCTCTATTTTCTCTCTATTCTCACTTTAAGTGTGCTCTTAAAATATATATAATTTCAGTATCTCTTCATGAAAGAAAGCAGATATTATGAGGGCATTATCCTTTGTAAAAGAAAAATAATTCACGTAGCTCTAAGAAACATATTACATGCTCTTAGGAACTTCGTATTTTTAAGAAAAGAAACAGAAGCATAAAAATATAACTAAACTTCAAAAGCTCTTGTTACAGCATGACTGGTGTTATATAACCTTCCTTGATCCCCCATAAATAAGGAATCATTTCTGCAAACCTTAGAGGTAAGAGCTGCAAGGTTTAAATTTTAAAAGTGTTCATTTTAATGAAAACTCTGAGAAAACATAGGTAGTGGGGGGGGGGGATTAATGGGAGATTTGGCTTTCTGTTGCACTCAGTACTAGAGTTGTGGATCCTTGCCAATGGGTAAAGAGCACCTGTCAGGTATTTATTTAGTTAAAACATTCTAACCATTATTTAGCTCATTTATTAAGTATGTTGGAAGGTCTCTGGGGCTGCATAAGACATTTTTAAAACTATTGTCAGGGTAATAGTGCCAATGGAAATTCAGTGTTTGAAAGAAGCTGCAGTGTAATATCCCTGGACCTCTTTAATGGGTTTCCTCGAGGACTTGTAAAGCTCCCTTTGTATAAATGGACTACTTGCATTAACCTATAAAGAGAAATGTTTGGCTTGCATCTCTTTAAAAGGAAGCGTATGGATGGCAAATTTGGATGCTGTTATAAATTGGGGTCATGTACTCAGACAGAAAATGAAATGAATATTATCATTTTGCACTTACTCGAGATTGTAGAATTATTGAAAATAGGGAGGGAAGAGAGAGAAATCAAGTGATGGTATAGAAATATGGTCTCTGGTAATCAGGCTTCTTACTATTGATTGATTTATTTTTCTTTTTTCTTTCTCTTGATCATTTTGCATCTCATTTTCTCTATATAAAATTCAATAGATACTATGAGATGAGCCAGAAAATTTACAATTTAGATCTAGGAATCTACTTGCTTTTATAATTTAGCTGTGGAAAAATGAAATTTAAGCAAATATTTGGAAAATACAGTGAAACAAAAGACATTTTCAAAAATACATTTGGGAATAGAATAAATGAATAAATAAGTCTTACTGCTTTCAATCAGCATTTTTACTATACACTTACTTATGTTGTCCTCTGTGGAAGGTTGTTCTACTTTAATCTTCTAATGTTTAGGTCATCACACTAATATCAAGGCACTATATACACTGGCATTGGACATGACCCAGAGAAAAGTACCTCATACCTAGTAATCGCTCAATAAGTATTTGCAGTTAATCGGAAGAAAAACAGCATAAGTTGAGTGAGGCGAAAACTCTAAATCTGTTTCGTGTTCAGACCTTTAACTGTACCACAGACAGCTATGTATATTCCTTAAATTCAAAATGTCCTCAGGCACCTGGGTGGCTCAGTCAGTTAAGCATCTGTCTGGCTCAGGTCATGATCCCAGGACCCTAGGATGGAGCCCCACATCCCCACAGCAGACTCCCTGCTCAGTGGGGAGTTTGCTTCTCCCTTTGCCCCTCCCCCCATTTGTGCTCTCACTCTCTTTCTCTCTCTCAAAAATAAATATTTTTTTCAAAATGTCCTCAAAATATATAGTTACCTTCCCCTCCAGTCATGTTCCTCCCCTGCCTTTTTCTTCCCCTCTGTCAGTGAATACAATTGTATGCACCCAGTAAAAATGTCATCCAACTTAGAAACCACAGAGATGTCCTCCTTTTCAGTACTGGCCACCAATCTCCCTCTTCAGACGCACTCTCTCATCATTTCTCATCTTGGTTACTGTATCTGCAGGCTAGTAATTCTTCCTGATTCTAGGTTTGTTCTTTCTTAACATTTTCTCTTCTGTACAATAAACATAATCTTTCAGAAATGCAAAGCAAAGTATGACACATTCCTTCTTAAATATTTATTTAAATTCCCATTACTTACAAAATAAATTCTAAGCTTATTTGTGCAGCATGTTAGACCTTTGAAGAGCCAGCCCTTCGCTTCAATCTTCCCTCTTCTCCCTTTCAATCTTCTAGCTTCAAATGCTCCCTTTTCTCTCATACTCATCAAACCAGCCTGTAGAACTCTTTTTCTATACGCTCCACTAAGTGAAGTGACTTCCCTTGACTCGGTGCCACTGCTCAGCTGGCCCCCTCTGCATGGAAACCCCTTCTTGTTGCTTCTCACATCCACCCTCAATAATTTCCACATCATTACTCAGCTCGACATCACCTCCTTGAAAGAATAGGTTTGTAACTTCTGCTAATCCAGGTGCTTTGCCACATGCAAATTTACCACATGCAAATTTAGTATTGAGTGCATAATTCTATCATAATTCTCACCTCTGGAGAGATTATTTTCCCTTGCATATAATTACCTCTAGATTGTAAGCTCTGAAGATAAAGAATTAGTCATCTGTGTATTCTTGGTCTCTATTATTGTTTGACGTATATGACTCTCATTTCATAAGAAAGGTGGCTGAGGTAGAGCAGAAAGGAATGAAGAGAGGAAGGTTGGGAAGGAGTGTGGGAAGGAGGGAAATAGCCTCTGTTTCTTCATTAGTTAAATAAAGTGATTGAACATTTCACCCTCCTAATAAAATTAGCTTACTGACTGATTTCAGTCAAGGCTCTTATCACTCTACCCATGGACCCCCTCACTCCCCGCCAATTTCCCAAAAGTCTGCAAGAAATACTTTGGAAATAAATTTGTTTCTCCAGTCATCCACAGCATCTAGGCGTCTTCAGTAATTTAAATGGATATTGAAAAACATTTTTCTCTCAAGGGTACTAAGAAGTAAGAATTAATGATATTCCTGTTTCAAAGACAAAGAGCTGAGTCACACACAACCTTGAGCTAAGTAATTAAAGCCAGATATTCTGATGTTTATTTCTTTATTGCATAAGACCTAGTTTGCATTCTCTCAGCTCTCTTCCTCACTCTTTCTCTCTCACCACAAAGGCTTCCATTCTGGATATAACCACAGTTATATTTTTTTGTTTAGTAATAGTATTAACAGAAAAAATAATTAACATATACTAAGAACTTACTCTATCAACAGTCATAGTGCTGATGTCCTTATAAGCACCATCTCATCAAAAAATACAAAAATTCTATGACATAAATAACTTTATCATTATTTGAGTAATGAGGTGAAATCAATCTCTATCTTAACAGTTAGCACCAGAATGTCACTTATGAAGGCAACTTGCTTTAATACGCTGAGAGATCCTAAAGGAATGGGTGGTGACAGGAGCCCAGATAACAAAATATGAGGGTAGAACTTCTTCTCATAAGAGATGGGAAGAGGTAAGTGTAAATCCTTCTGGGCTGCTCTGTTCTGAGCCTAGAAGTCCGAGATCAGGATACCAGCATGGTTGGATGAAGGCTCTCTTCCTTGTGTGTGTGTGTGTGTGTGTGTGTGTGCGCGCGCGCTTATGTATTATTATATTATTATCTATATAGTAGCACCATATAAGCATTAAAGTGTTTTATGAGATAATAAATTAACATAATTAGTATATATTCGAAAGTTACTGATCTATCTTGATTGCTTGGAATTTTTATTTACCTTTTCTCTGGACTGAAAGTATGTGTTCCCCCAAAACTCGTAGGTTGAAGCCCTAATCCCCAAAATAATGTTATTTGGAGGTGGGGACTTCAATGAAATTAATGACCTTATAAAAAGAGGAAGAGACAGGAGATCGCTCTCTCTCTCTTCTTCCTCTGTTGAGCATGCACCAGGGATCATGTGAGAACATAACAAAAAGAAGGCCATCTGCAAACCAGGAAGAATATCCTCACAGATCTGTCAGCACTTTGATCTTGGATTTCCTAACCTCCAAAACTGTGAGAAATAGATGTTTATTGTTCAAGCCACTCCAGTCGATGGTATTTTGTTATAGCAGCCTGAACTGACTAAGATGGTCTTTATATATATATCAGGAATTTGAGGTAATTATATTCTTTAAATAAATTGCATAGATTGACTCAAAAACTGTAATCCACTAAAATTGTGCATTTGTGAGCTATTACTGTGCCTTACTTGCTCCAGTCTTTAATCTTGCATATCTTGAGTACGTCAAAACTTAAGTATTCTTAACAATTCATAATGGACAAAATGTGACTTGCTTTAAAAAGAATATAATCCAAAAAAAAAACACTAACTTAACAAAAATAGAAAAATCTGTACACTAAGTAATAATCATGGAGCGCTATAATATTTCAGACAAGTTTGAGAAGTAAGATTTTTTAAAGGGAAGGTAGGAATTCTATAATATATAGCTGCTACAGTCTACAACTAATATTATCTTACAGATTCCTACTGTGAAAAAGGTTTTATGTGTTTAGTCATAAACTGTAACTTTCATTATGTCTGAAATTTTGTCTGAGGCTGTGTTAGTCAAGACTCTCCAGAAAAACGAAACCAATAGGCTATATCTATGTATATATATAAAGAGATTTATTTTAAGAAATTGGCTCACGAGACTATGGAGGCTGATGAGTACAAAATCTGCAGAGTGGGCTGGCAGGCTGGAATCCCAAGAAAGAGCTGATGCTGTAGTTCAAGTCTGAAGGCTGTCTGCTGCAGAATTCCCTCTTGCTCGGAGCAGGTCAGTCTTTTGTTCTATTCAGGCCTTCAACTGATTGAATGAAGCCTTATGGGGTTATGGAGTACAATCTGCTTTACTCAGAGTCCATCAATTTAAATGTAAATCTCATCCAAAAATATCCTCCCAGAAACATCCAGAATAATGTTTGACCACGCATCTGGGCACTGTGGCCCAGCTAAGCTGAAATATAAAATAAAATACTGCAGAGGCTAACACCATTTCCGTAGTGGCTCTTCTGTAAATTACAGTAAAATTGGAACATGAATTTACTTTTAATCATTTCTTCATATGTGGCAATTAGCCATATGGTAGACATGGTTAACTATACTTGATGCTAATCTCTGTCTTCTGTTTGGCTCACCTAATTAACTCTGCACTCTACTCCAGACATGACTGTTCTACAGGAAGCCTTTGGGGAATCTTTTGAATAAACTTTGAGTACCTAAGAGAGGCAGATGAGCAACAAATAATTGAATACCAAAAAAAAAAAAAAAATCAAAGTGTTAGTTCTTTCCTATGAAGAGGAATTTGTGATATTAAGACCAGTGATTCTTTAACAGTTATCCATTCATTTGCATACGTGTATGGATATATTCTGCACTTTTCCTACGTGCTCTAAATAATTGAAAGAAATCATAATCATTGGATGGAAATGTATTAATCATGTACAAAACAAAGTGCTTTTATCAGCCAGTTTCTTGGGAAGCAGTTTAGATGAATCAATTAGTTACTCCTACCTAAACCAGTTTTTCTTAGGATTTTTTGTTTGGTTTTATTTTGAATTATTTTAAAACCATTTTTTAACTTTTTATTATAAAAATTTTGAACGTGTATCAATGAAGAATAGTATACCTCCCATACCTATCACCCATATTCAGTAATTAGAAATTCATGATCACTCATGTATACCCTTCCTCCTCCTCCTTCCAACCCAGACATCATATTATCCATAAATATGTCTGTATACATCTCTAAAAGACAAGAATAAACAAAAAAAAAATTAAAGGGACCATGATGCAATTATTACAGAGTTAGCATTAATCTTTTAATGATATCAAATTACCTGTTCAAATTTCCCTTTCTTGTTTTGTCCGTCTACTTGTTCGTTTGCTTGAAAAAGGATCCAAACAAACTCCTCGGTCTGCATTTGATTGATATGTCTCTTAGCTCCCTTTTAATCTACAAATTCCACTCATTCTTTTCTTTATTTTGCAACTTATTTGTTGGGGAAACTGGTCATTTCTCCAATAGAGTTCTTATGTTCTGGACTTTGGTAACTGAATCCCTATGATGTTGTTTAATGTGCTTTCATTCATTATATTTCTGGTAATTCAGTCTTGAGATTTGATCTGTTTCAGGTTCAACTTCAGGCAAGAATGTTTCATTGAAGGTGTATACTTTAGTCAGGAGACGAATAAGGTCTACCTCTTTGCCTTTTCTTGTGTTTGTTAGCTACCAGTTGATAATCATTGCCTGAATCCATTATTTTGTTAGGGGCAAAATAGTCAGTAAACTTAATTTTCCACTACATAGAAAACTTACTTTTTATCACCAAGCCCTTGTATCTACACTAGAGAACATATGTATGCCATTAAGATACAGTGAATCATTCATTTATTAAGCAGAATGCACTGAAACTTACTAAATGGAGGGCACTGTGCTAAGCACTGAGTATACAAAGATGGCTATGATACAATCCCAGGTCTTAATTAGCCTATAAGCTGAGACATGAACTGGACACATAGATAAATGTATTGAAATAAGACCATCACCATCTAGGTATATGTAAAAGCAGAAAGATTAGCTTGATAGATAACTAACTAACTGATAGGCGATTTTGGAGATCATATTGCTCTGTATACCAAAGATTCACTGTGAGCTTTTATTTTAAATAGTTTAAAGATTTTAAAGGTAATTTGGCTACTTTATAAAAAATTAGTTATTTAAGTGCCCGTATATTAATCCAACAGTACAACTATTTATCATTTTGTTGACAGTTTATTGCACTTCTGTTTTTTTATAGTTAAATCTTAATACATGCACTTCCATATCCCACTTCCTCCACGCCCCCCCAAAAAACTTTATATATTAAGTATGACCTATTTTGCCAATAGCTTTAGGACTATCATTTTAATTGACTAAATAATTGATATCCATTTCAATGAATTAATTATATGTCAATCATTTATTTGTTGTTGCATATGTGTGTTGACTCCAGTTGCTCACTTAATAAATAATATTGAAATAAACATCTTCCTGTATATAACTCTTCTCACATTTTCTATCATTTCTTTTTGAGAGATGACCAGAAGAAAAATACTTAAAGCAAATGCTTTAAATGTTATTATATTTCTTGGTATGTATTTCCAAGAACATTTAGAAAAGTAATTTTCATTTATTTAAACGTCAGTTTCACCTCAATTTATTTAGTTGCAGATATTATATTTCAAAGAATTTGCTATTCAAGTGGCAGGGAGAGTAAAATACATAAATAAATATTGTTGTCTTAATTCCTACGGTGTTTTTGAGGAAAACCTCCATGCCAGTGTTTCTCAAATTCATTTCCTTTTAAATCTACACCCCTTTTAAAGCAACAAACAAAAACCCTGAAACTCAGCTCTTGCACCCCTCCCTTGAGGAAATGCTGATACTGAGCTGAGAAAATGTTTTTTGAATTGTAGTGTCTGATGTTTATATCATAAAAATAAATATTTTTTATATTTCAAATATAAAATTCAAGTGTAATACTTATTAGGCTTTGTCAAGTTATATCCACATGCACAGAAAATTAAAATATTTACTCCATGAAATCGAGCCCAGAATTTTAAGAACATGGCCTTTGGTTTAGGCAACTTAAATTTAAATCTCCATCTGCTACTTGATAAGATTCTGACTTTGGACAAATTACTTAACATTAGTAATCTCAGTTTCTTCATCTGTAAAATGGAAGCAAGGATACCTAATATCCAGTCTTGTAAAGACTAAAGGAGACTTCTGAAATTGCCCAGTACGATGTCTTTCACTAAACAAATGACGTTTTTTGTCTTTCCAAGCAGATTTCCTTTCTAAAGATAAAATAAGACAGACAGAGGTTACAGGTAAATGTAAGGATAAAATTCCATTGTATTGAGAAGTCCCTAACTCTACTTCACTGTCTATCAGCATTATTTTAACAAGTGTCTTACTTTTCAGGGTTTTTCATCTTTACAGGAAAGAATATGTGAGATACTAACAAGCACTGTATATCAAAGTTGAACCCCTTAATATATTTTACTTAATTTAATCTTAAAAATATTTGGAGAAGAAATAAGGTCTTATGCCTTCTTTCAATAAGCAGGAAAACCAGATGCAGAGATTTTACACAATTTGTATGTTTCTGCAATGAGTAGAATTGAACCCAGTCTGTCCAACGCAAGGTCTTGGCCATTTGCTCTGTCATTTTGCAGAGCAATAATGGAATGCGGTACTGTTGATAGGCCTGAGGATACTGAATAAGGCCACATTAAAGAATAATTATTCAGAATACCACCTCTGGTTTATGGATGTTAGGGATGCCCTGCCACCAATCCCTGGTCTGGCTAGCGTTTCTGTCTTCCAGGTTTAACATAAATGCCCCTTTCTCAGGAAAGCCTTCTACCCCAACTGCCAACCCTCACCCCAACAGGGACACGGTTAATCGCTGTATTATTGTCTTTTTCTTTCCTAATTAGCAATTTCCGCAGTTAACAAGTCTTTCAACAATTATTTGTTCAATGCTTATATCAATCACCAGATTATAAAAGCCATGACAGAAGAGGGTATAATTATCTTACTCAGCACTATATCCCTGGTGTCCGACCTGTGCTAGGTGCTATGCAAATAATTGTTCAATAAACATACATATAGATATGTAATCATATACTTTTTAAGTTATGTATTTTTTAGTTATGGGAAACTAGACAAAAATATTTGAGCACCACTACCCTATAGTATTAGTTTAGCTATACACAGATTCTATGATGAAAACTAAGCAGTAATATCCCTTAATCAACAAACTTGGTTTAGGGGCGTTTTAAGAGTACTGAACTTTTTTTCACATTATTGATGCCATTATGAGTTATGAGTTAATTAAATTCTATTTTCTTTCTTCTCATGGTTTGATTTTAGAGCAGTTACAAAGCAATGACATAATCAGACTCAATGTTATCTCTCTTGTGGCAATCTGCAAAAGGAAAAATATGCCAAATACTTTCCAGTTATGGCTGATGAGAAGAAAATGAACAAAAATTAAAACCTTCTCATTATCTGGCTTAGAAAGAAATTACTAATTGACCTCCAAACATATTTAAGAATTTAGCAGTATGAAAAACAAAACCAAATAAATAAATAAATAAAAGAATTTAGCAGTATGGCACATATTAGCAAGACACAATGCGTGATAATTTTTCAAAATATTCAAATACCCACATTTAAATTTTTGAGTATATGGCATTTTCTCTATTAATATGTCTTACGTTATATCCATATTAATGAGTGAACTTTGATTCTATAAGTTGTATATACTTTTGCATTCATATTATTAATTTAAAAAAAAAACCTTAACTGGTGAAAGCCTGTCACAGTGGATTAAGTACCAGTCCAAAACCGAGGAAATCAGGCTAGGATAGCCTACTGTGTGCCCTTAGGCAAGTTTTTGACTTGGGCATTCAACTTCTTTTCTACTAAAGGAGGAGTATTGGCTTCTTAGCAGTACATACATATAAGTCTGATGGAGCTCTAGTTCAAAAGTTGAAAACTGGTGGCCCTTGGGCCAAATGCAGCTTACAGATGTATTTTGTTTGACCTGCAAGTATTTCAAACATTTTCTTCTTTTGAAATAGCTGCCAAATTAAAAAAAAAAAAAAAGATGGAGAGAAAAATGGAGGGTTGCTTATAAAAGTCCAGATTTAAGGTTTCTTGTAAAAATTCAGTAGACATGGCAGC
Organism: Callorhinus ursinus; assembly: GCF_003265705.2. NCBI lineage: Eukaryota > Metazoa > Chordata > Mammalia > Carnivora > Otariidae > Callorhinus > Callorhinus ursinus. Next base: position 35,825,175 of record NW_027397071.1, read on the forward strand.
ACTGAGCCAACAATCATGTGGGTATATTCGCTGAAACTGAAGACCCAAGTAGCCCCTTTTAGATGGGTCATTTGCCATTGTCTCCATTAATCTGTTGTCCTTCTTATACCAAACCCAAGTGTTAAGTAGCAATCATCAGTCCACTTTTTCCTCTGGCTTTATTGCTTTCTTTAAAAAAATCCTTACTGCTAAACCATTTACATTGGCCACATTTCAATTTTCTACCCCTGTTTTAATTAGAGGACTAAAGAATGTAGTACAATCAAATCCTGCTAGAAACTTATGATTCAATCAGCAAAGAAAATTAAGTTTTCCTCAGACTAGGTTGATAACCCATGCCCCAATGGGTGGTGTGTACCTCCAACATCTTGAAACACAGAGTTCCAATTCTTGCTTTTCTAGATTAATGTCTGTTTATGCCTAACGCATAAACAGTGTTCCTAATGAGTCTCATTTCCTTGGGTAATATTCCCTTCCCTCTTCATCTAAATCTTTCTGTATGGGACCCCAAAACAGGGTTCCCTGTCAAATGACTTGAAATATGTACTTGCACTTTAGTAGTGACCTTTGCAATAAACATTCACATTCCCAGTTTGACAAACCAACAGTGAACCAACTTCAATTTCAAAACCTACAGAAAAATGTTGCCATCTAAACATGAAAGAGTAACTCTAAAGCTGAAAATTTCCTTTAGTGAGTTATGGAGATTTCCCAGGTGCCTCAAAGCACACCACAAAGGCACATACCTCTTCTAGCTAGAAGTAGGGCTTTTTGTGTCTTTAAAGTGAAATGGAAAAGTAAGGCAGAATATTTTGCTTGGAGCATCCATATCATTGAGATAAGCTTTGTTTAAATGGCCAGAATTATCCGGAGAAACAAGTCGGTTCTCTTCATTTGTATATACACCGTTTTATAGAATGACTAACTATTAGAACTGAAAGAGACACCTTCGATGTCTTCTGGACCAACCCTCTCATTTTATCCATGAGGTAACCGAGGTTCACCAAGGTTAAGTGCTTTGCTGACAATCATTTATTCTAGCAGAAACCAAGGTCCTGACTTCCAGCCTGTGTTCCTTAACATCGTGCTACCCAACTTCTTAATGAATGTGAAGAAAGATGTATATAGCTTAATCATCTCTCCATTGACAGACTGGCATGAAAAGAGAGAAGGCCACATTCCTTAACATTGGGCAGAGGGTTTGGCTAATGTTAGCCTCCTGTCAAAGAGAACACTGGCGGCTTTGAAATGATCACAGCAGATCTCATCTTAGTCTACCTCTTCTTCCTTTATTGTAAATGAAAGAGAGCTTCAGATTAGTTTATTTTAATTAGGATTTACTTTAATTTAGTAAGGACAGGATTAAAGCTTACCTTGGGGGAAAAAAAATAAAAGATTATCAATTGCCATGTATTTTTTTTTTCCAGAGAATTCTGTTTCTTGTAGTTAATAGGACGAAGGGGATTGTTTTCTAGGACTAGTAACAGGAACAGATGTGCTTTTCAAGGTTGGTGCTTTTCTAAACTCTTCAAATAAAAGCTGAAAATTCATATGAATCTCATTAAGTGTAAATATGCTTGTCTTAAGTAAACTTTCAGCTGTTACCTTGAAGTTGAAATAGACTCTGCGTTCAACTAGTTAATAAGGGCTTGATTGGACTAACTTAGATTTTAATTTTAATTTTAAGGTTATAAAAATGTAAAGAAGTATCAGCTTCATATTTAATTGGATCCTTCAAAATGCCCATGCTGACTGGTCTGCTAGTTGATCCATTTGCTTTGAAAACCCATTGTATTTGGAGATGGATGTTTGGTTTTGTTGCTTTGTGGTGTTTCTTTCCTGTATTTTTTTAATTACCTTGCTTATTTTATGCTAGTAACATGGTGCTATATCATTCCTATTAGTTTGCAAGTTGGATCACAGATATGTCACAAATTCTGACGGTAAATAATTAAAGAATTTAAATAAACTTGTGTCTGTGCTATAGTTCTCTGGTTGAACAAATTTGTAGAGCAAGATTTTATTCTGATCTATAATTATAGCTGCCAGTGACTGGCATGATCCTTACTGAGTCATTAATTTACACAGTAAGCAGCCATCTGTAGAAATGTTCATAGTACCTCATCTGCGGTGGTATACATCACATGGGAATTCTGAAACTACCCTGCCCACTAAGGAGCTTTTAATACCACGGATATAGTTTTACCACTATGGACAAATTGTTCCAGACTTTTTTCTTTTTTATCTTATTACAAGTTTGCCTAATGATCCAAGAAAAGTGTACAACAGTTTGGACCCCTAATGACAGAACAATTGGTAAACTGAAAGTGCTCTTTGTATTTTCTTAAAAAAAAAGTCCTTCGTCCTCTGTTGAATAACTTAACAAGGCCTATGGAGCAGAACAGAATTAATATTACTTTCTTTGAAAAAGATAAATATCCTTGCAATATAGTTGCAAACTATATTCTCGATCAGTATTTGATCTTAAAGAAAAAATAAAATGATACTGTTATTGCTATATAAGGCTGATCTGAAAAAAGGTAAAATTATTTTAATGTCCATGACAGAGATGTTAACAAAATGGTTGAAAGGTGTTTTAGACCCCAGATTGTTAATTTATATAATATTGTCTAAATTACAAGCATCATCCATGCAAAAATTATTTAAAACTTAGAACTGAGCATGGCATTATTTTTAGTAATAGTTCATTTATGGGACATTAAACAATTAGAAAAAAAACTAGCTCAAATTATTCAGAGCTGCTCAAAAATCATTAACTTCAAGTGCTCCTAAAACATAAAAACTTCAGCCTCTGTAGTGAACACTGGCTGCTTTTGAAGTTCATGGCTGGGGAATACATTTCATATTTGTGATTTACTCATTTCTGTTTTAGCTAGAGACACTGTATTGTATTTATAAAGAAAGAAAGGAAAAGAAAGAAAAGAACATATCAAAAAGAAAGCCCGTTAATAACACAATCAGGAACTAGTGGTATTAACTGTTTGGTTGAGGAATATAAATATAGGATAGAGAATCCTAAAATTTTAACCCTTACATTTTAAAGAGTGATTTCCCATTTATACTTAACACTATAATGCCCCTTCCTACAAATCGTTTTCATTTAGTGAACCACTCAGAGTGCTCCCATAAAGAGGTGAAGAATCTAACACAGCAAAGAGACTAAGAAAACGGTTTTCAACGAAAAATACTTGGGCAAAAGAGAGAATTCTCATAGCATGTTTCCACTACATAATTTTGCCAGGAGAGGACATGAATAATTACACTTATTTGTGTTTAGTCATGAATTGCTTTTACAATGTGTACCTGAATGATACACTAGCAGGTGGGAGCCAACACTTTTCACTGGTACAGATGAGTTTGATTTCTCACAGAGCACCGGCCATACAGACTCTGGGACAATCTGCCCTATAAGCACGCTGGTTTTCTATTTGGGTCTTTCATTCTCTCCAGGACAAACAGACATGTAGAGCTGATGTCTTTTACTATTCATACCAACATTGGGGATAGATGATGAGCCCCAAGCAAATTTGCCTATTTTTTATTAAACCCTAGAAAACAAAGTGTATGGACTCTTTTATGTTTCACGCACTGAGGGTCTTAACCAAGACTCGCAGGTCATTTGATCAAGCTTATAAATTACTGATACAAAAGAGGCACAGAATAGAAATGTCTCCTGGTCTATCAACCCTAGCTCACTTGAATACACCTGAAATATGTCTTACTTTTCACTGTTTCAAGATAACAATTCACTATCAATACCAGTTCAGCATAGAAATTAAACTCTGGCTATGATTCGGTTACTTGAGAAATATCATAAACCTGGTCAAATTAGTCATTTCTGGAAGTTATTAATTGAAAAGCAACAAATGTCCAATGGTGAGGAATCAGATTAAAGCATGGACCTCATGTTGATTAATAGGCATTGTTATTTCTTATTAATATCCCCTCTCTTCTAGGAAAATTGTTCCACTGTAGATCATGATTAAATCTAGGTGTAGATTTTGTTTCTATTCTTAATTGAATAAAATATATTCCCCATCCTACAGATGAAGAAGTAAATTTATATAATCCACGATTATAATCTGTTAATCAAAGGAAGACATATTAAATGGTCAATTTGGCCTACTGAAGCCAGATAATTCCCTGAAATAGAGAAGATCAAACCCAGTAGGGCATTTGGCTGTCTTCCCACATTAAAAAAATGAAAATAGTTCATTTTCATGGGCAAAAAGAGAATGCCCCTATGGAACAAGGATTTTCAGAAATCTTTTCATTACATTTTCTCCTAGTACTGATGAAGTTCTTGGCAAGATATAGAATGTTTACAGAAAAGAGAATACCTATTGTATTTCTATTATTTTATTTGTAATACTGTATCCTATTTCTAGATGTTGTTCTTTTGGTCAGAGCAGTTAAGTATGGTAGAGCTCCCGGCCATGCTGATATATTCATCTGGCTTCGAAAGCTGACCTAGAGAGAAAGATGATGTGTTAACAAAACAACTCCATAAACTCTTCACTTAAAAAAACAAAAACAAACAAGCAAACAAAAGTCTGGAAAGAAAAAAAGAAAGAAAACTTAAGTTCACTTTAATCCCTAATAATTTAAGATATAAGAAAAGAATGTATTGAACCTACTGAATAACTATGTTATCTCTTCCTGAAAAGATATTTAAGCTGAACAACTTAGAAATTACACTAGCAGGTCAGAAAAAGTACTACTTAAGGAAACAGCATATAATCATATTGCCTATTTACTACCTCTATTAATGCTGTCGGAACAACAACAGTCTTGGGTTTGTTTGTTACTAAGATTTAATTCCCCCAAAAAGAATTGGGAAATATGCTTAAATTTTGTATCATGTAGCAGATAAATTTAGAATTAGTAATATAATATCAACTTCTTTCCAATTCAGTGTTGCTGAATTACCAGTAATTCATCCTGGCTTGATTTTTACTAGCTTGAAGTAATCAGTACACGAAAATTCAATAGATATCACATTTGATCAAAAGTTAAAAGTAATTCCACAACTACATGCCCAAGAATTTATGGGGTCTACCTAGAATCATGGGAGAACAGGCTTACTGGTAACTAATTGGCCTAGTGCAAGAGGAGTAATGAATATATCCAGATACAAATCGTGTCAAGATTGCAAAGAAGTCACCAACTTTTTCTATAAACCATTAGTAAATTTTCAAAAAGAAAAAAAAAACTAGTTAGATTTAGAATTTAAATAGAATGTTTTTTAAAAATAATCGTTACAATGGGGGCGCCGGGGTGACTCAGTTGGCTAAGCATCTGCCTTTGGCTCAGCTCATGATCCCAGGCACCTGGGATCGAGCCCTGCATCGGGCTCCTTGCTCAGAGGGGGCCTGCTTCTCCCTCTACCCTTCCCCCCATTCATGATCTCACTCTCTGTCTCACAAATAAATAAATAAAATCTTTTAAAAAATAGTTACAATGGGAAAAAATTGCCTTTACAGTAGATAAACAAGTATCATCTATAGATCAAACTGACATTACATGACTCCTAGTAAGTTACATGGAGCTACCTGTGGTATGTAACGCTCAGACCACAAATGTTTAATTTGAATTAAATCATGAGACAACAATTACACAAACACAAATTTTATATCACAAAAGCAGCTGGTTTATATTATTCATAAGCTTCAACATTATAAGTGATTTTTTAAAGACTGTTATTACTATTACTATTTTAGATCAAAGGGACAAAGAGATATAATAGTCAACTATCACATTTTATTCTCAGTTGACTTTTGGCTCAATGCAACAACAAAGTAGCTATAAAAGACATTATTGGGAAAACTGAGGCCGTTTGATAATGGACTGCACAAGAGATAACATTGTTTTATCAATTTAAAAATCTTTGAGAGTTTTAATTATGCAGTTATTGTGATTATGTGGAAAAATATCCTCATGCTTTTTTTTAATTCAAGTTTTTATGTATGCAGAAGTATTTAGAGTCATGGTTTATGCAACTCACTTAAAAATGGTCCAGCAAAAATGTACGTGTGTGTATGCATATATGTTTGTGCGTGTAAAGAGAATTTAAGTGGTAAATGTTAACAATTAGTAGATGTAACTAGAGAATATATGGGTGTTTATATCATACTATTCTTTCAACTTTGCTTTTGGTTTGAAATGTATCAAAACAGAAAGTTGGGGGGAAAAGACTTTTCATGCAAATGTAAATTGTGGGGTCAACTCATCTCTAAACTCCAAATCTTTTTTTCAGAAGAGTTTTATTGAGCACTTATACTTCCTGAGCAATGTCTCCAACACACTATGAGTTGTAATTAATACCACATGACAAGGTAGAGTAATTTACAATCAATTCTTAGAGCGTGACAAGTCCACAAGCTGTGAAACTGTGCTTACAGCATCTCAAATAGAAAGCTCTGGACAAGGCAGAAATGATAAATGATAACAAAATACGTGGATAGCTTTTGTGTTGGTAATAAGCAAGATGGAATCAATACATGTTTTAAGTTTATTGAGAAGCACAATATAGGGTGACATTACACGGAGTCACCATCAAGAAATAAACAGCAATAGATAGCACTTGCTGAAGTGAAGATGCCGGGGGAATGATAATTCTTTTTAGGTAAAAGTACTGAGCAGCCTTTAGAGTAATAACCCAGATCTAACCTATGAAGAGATCTAAGTTAGAGTGCGATACCTGGTATGTAGCATATTGTCAATAGATGTTTCCTGAGTGAAATAATGACCCTATAAAAGAAAATACAAACAACCCACACCATTACTCTGATTTTTTGTTTATGTTTTTATTCACAAGCCATACTGACATCTATTAATGTGGGAATTGTTTTGGTTTCCCGGGGCAGGGGGGGGAAACGGGCATAGAAACTTTTTGCTGTACCTGTCATCCACTCCATCTGGGTTCTGCCAGAATGCCTCAGTATGCAGTCTTTGGTGAGGGAGCTTTTCCAGAAAGAATAATAACATTAGCAGAATTGGTTCAAAATGAAATTGCTGTTACTTTTCTCATCTTCCCCTGGCATATTGCTTTTATTGCCTAGTTATTCAAAACTCTCTGATATTCAGATAAATAATTAATACATTGCGTGCATTGTTATTATTGAGATATCAGATTTTTTCTTTGGTTCAGAATTAACAGAACAGCCTCGAGGAATAGATATGGAAAGTTTTGTGATACTTTCATTGTAGTTTTGTAAAGAGTTGTTCACGGGCACTGAAATGGGCAAAGTAATTATAAACAAAGTATATAAAGCACAACAATTCTCATCTGACAGACCCTCAAATCAAGAGTAGTTTCACAGTGAATCCGGTGGAAATGCATGCTCTTGAATACTGCTGGCTACTGGACTTTTTACTTCCTAGAAAGAGAATACTGTAAACATAATTGAAGTGGCTCTCTAAGCTGATATTTTGAGTTCTGTTTCAATTAAGAAGGAGTGTCTTCTCCAATGACTACAAATTACCAGGATGATGTCTGTGCCATGCATCTTTGGCTAACATCCCATGAGCGGATTTTTTAAAAATATCTCTTTCACACTAATTGTCATCTAATTCCAGGAGGGCATCAGATATTCATGGAATATGCATTGAATTTTGTATGTAAAGATGTTGACCAATGATGTGGTTTATTTTCATATTTTTTTAGGTAAGAGAGTTTAGGCATAAAAAAGTAAAATGATTAGCATAGAATCTAACTAATGACAGATTCAGGACCAAATCTGAATCTTTGGTGACTCATTTCAGTGTCCTTACTGCTACATTAAACTGTCTTGCATTAATACCTTTGTTCTTTGAGGGTCAAAACAGTCCTCTCTTGCCTATAATGTTTTATTACTCCCATTATTTAATTTTCTAAATACAAAAAAGAAAAAAAATGTCACTGATTTTAACTTATGTAATGTGGGAAGGACTTTAACAATGAAAATTGTGGGAAAAAATGAAGGGATTATCGATTATGGAAATTTTCAAGCATGTAATCAAGACGGAAAACTCAAATCTTAGATTTAATAAGAAATAGTATGAAGTTATATTAGTGACTACACATTATCAGATTCTGACAAATACTCTGAAGGTGAAATTAGAGTCGCTGATTAATTTTTAAAACACTTAACTCCTTTAGAGATGCTAATTGGGCAGTGTATCTGCACAGGAAATATCCTGGTATGAGCTCACATGAAGTTTAGAGGGGTCCCTAAGTGATCATACTCCAAGGCAAGTTGTAAAACAAAAATATAAATGTGACAATGCAGGCTATGGCTGTTCAGTAGGAAAAAATGACTCTAGAACCTAGCAACAAGTTTGGTTAGGAAAAAAAGAATTTGTAAAACTAAGTTTTCTTTTACCAACTAGTTTTCTGGAGACCAAGTAACATGAAATTCTCTACTTGATACCTTTTCTGTGACACCATGCTCTTCAGAATGGTGACTACATCTTACACTTTTATTGCACTTCACAATTTTGAAAAACATCGCATTTCATCTTCACACACTATTGTAAGACAGTATAATTTTACAAGTGAAGGGACTGATTCTTAATGAGGTGAAATAACTTGTTTCAGGCACATTACTAATAAACTAACAAAGCTGGAACTTAAAAACAGTTCTACTTAGAATATAAAATTATTTACAGAGGGATTTTTAAACAAAATTTTCCATATTTTTTCTTTGATTATTTCGTTCTTTGGGTAGTCTTTATTTGGCTCAAATTCCCTCTGTCATTGGTCCCATACAGCCAAATAGGACAAGAATTTAATTTACAAGATAATGGGTGCATATTCGACATCAAAGTCAACCCACATGTTCTCTGGCTGCTACTATGGAAGCAAGTAAACTCAAATACAAACACCACGGTGCCCTGCTGAGTGATAAGTCCCCTTTCATAGCTCCTTCGCTGGGCACCAGGCTATTTTCATGTGGACTAAACATTGTTCTTCTCTCATTAGGTTTTTAAAATTAAAAACAGGGGCGCCTGGGTGGTTTAGTCCGTTAAGAATCTGCCTTTCGGCTCAGGTCATGGTCCCAGGGTCCTGGGATGGAGCCCCGCATCCAGTTCCCTGCTCAGCGGGAAGTCTGCTTCTCCCTCTCCCTCTGCAGCTCCCCCTGCTTGTGCACTCTCTCTGTCAAATAAATAAATTAAAAATCTAAAATAAAGAAATTAATTAATTAATTAATTTAATTAAAAACAAAACACAACAACAAAACAGTTCTGCTTAATCTAAGCCTGAGCAAAGTTGGTTTTGTTTTTTGGTGGGGTTTTTTTTTTTTCCTCTTTTTCTCCCCACAAGGCCACACTGTTCAGAGTAAAACAGTCATGATCCTATGCTCTCGGAGGACACCAGACTATTGCCAGAGCAAGTAATTGCACCTCTGTAAGAGCTCAGAGTCAATGATGTAACCAGTATCAAGTGGACAATGGTCCCAGTGTAAAGAAAAGGAAACAAGAGCACTGGAAGGTAATTTAAATTAGAGATAAATTAGAAAATGATCTAATTTCCCCTTTACTTGACATAATAGTTGAAGAGGGTGATGATAACTTGAAAGCATCTCTCTCACTTGCTCTCTCATTCTCTCTCTCTCTCTTTCTCTATCTCTTTTCCAAGGTAAAATATCTATCGGACATTAAAGAAACAACACTGTATATTCAAATTACTAGAGATTATAAGAGATTTTTTTATTTTTTCATTATTTTTTAAAGATTTTATTTATTTATTTGACAGAGAGAGATACAGTGAGAGAGGGAACACAAGCAGGGGGAGTGGGAGAGAGAACACAAGCAGGGGGAGTGGGAGAGGGAGAAGCAGGCTTCCCGCGGAGCAGGGAGCTCGAGGCAGGGCTGGATCCCAGGACCCTGGGATCATGACCTGAGCCAAAGGCAGATGCTTAACGACCCAGGCGCCCCAATAAGAGATTTTTTTTTAAGTTTAAACTTGTCCTTAATTTATTTTTATTCAGTCCCCACATGGTTTTAAAATTAATACTAGAGGTACACGCCTGGGTAGCTCAGTCGTTAACCGTCTGCCTTCAGCTCAGGTCATGATCCCAGGGTCCTGGGATGGAGTCCCGCATCGGGCCTTGCTCAGCGGGGAGCCTGCTTCTCCCTCTCCTTGTGCCCCTCCCCCTGCTTGTGTTCCCTCTCTTGCTGTCTCTTTCTCTCTCTCTGTCAAATAAATAACTAAGTAATCTTTAAATAAATTTTAAAAAATAAAATTAATACTAGAAGTAAGAGAAGAATGTAGGCTAATAGCACTATGATCCACTGACTCAAACGAGAAATAGGAGACAGATTCTAATCTTTCATCCTTTTAATGGCTGTATTAAAACAGTCTCATTCAAATTCCACTGAATTTATCTTAAAACTGTTCACTCCAACTATTCCCCTGTCGACATCTTACTATCTTAAGCTCTCATCATTTCATTCATTACAAATTTTAATTAGTGAGACCCTGCTATGTGCCAATATTCTAGGCACTTTTGAATACACTACTGAACAAAATAGCAAATCTATGCCCTAAATTCTAGCAAGAGAGAAGAACAATAGCATAATAAAGTAAATAATATATGTTATATATATAAGTAATATATATTATATGTATATAATATATATATATATATGTTTGAGGACAAATGCTCTGGGGCACACAAGTGGAGCAGGTTATAGAGGGCTGTGATTGCTAGGTGAAGACAGATGTTTGCAATGTTAAAGAGGGTGACCAGAAAAGTCCTCAATAGGAAGATGACGCTTGAGCCAAGATTTAAAAGCAGTGGAGAAATTAACCCTGCATTTGTGGGGCAAAGGTCCTAAGATGGGAATATGTCCAGAATGGGTGAGGATCAGCAAGGAGGCCAGGAATTCTGGAATGGAGAGAGCCAGGGGAAGAGTGGTGAGGGAGAGCAGGCAAGGGCTATGAACTTGTAAGCTTTGGATCACAAGGATTTTACTCTGAATGATTTGAAGAAGCAATTACAAGAGTTGAGCAGAGAAGTGGCACGACCTGATTTTTTTTTTTTTTTTACAAAAGAATGGCTCTTTCTGCTGTGTTGTGATTGTATTACAGGAGGCAAAGATAGAACAAGAAGACCAGTTTAAGAGTTTATTACAGAAATCTGGAAGTCCATTTCTTGTTTTGTCTATGAATATAAACTTAAGTAAGTCTTGGTCTAGACGCCTTCCAATCAATCCATCAGCCTGACATCAGTTCTTTTCTGAACTACAGGTTTGATCACCTGACTTGCCCATTTCAAAATTTCAATGGTTACTCCTTGCCTACAGAATTATGTCCAACCACTTCCTATCAATCTCTTCAAAATCTGACCCCAATCTATTTTTCCAGATTAATCTCCAACTCCTTTGCCCACTCCTGACGTTTTTGCTTTAGTTATAAAAGGTCAACTGCTATTTCCTGAACATGTCATGCTCCATCATGCTTTTGTGCCTTTGTGCTTGTCATTCCCACTAGGAAGAAAGCACATTTCTTTTTTAGGCTTAGTGAACTTTAAATTTTCTTACTGAGATTACAAACATGATCACTTTGGTGAAGACTTAGAGCTCTGACTCCCCATTGCAAAACTCGCCCTTCTTTCACTACATGCCATTGCCCTTCATAGTGCCCCCTCCTTATAGTACTAATTATATCAAAGTTATGTCCTTGTGTGTTCGCCTTCCGGATAGACTGAGTTGTGTGAGGGTAGACATTATGACCCGACTGTTTTTATATCCCATGTCTTGAGTTATAGCCCATCGCAGGTTAGCACTGAATAATTGTTTTTTTGTTAAATGAGTAAATACATGAAAATCACCTTTAACATGAGGTATACAACATTACAGATCACATGCTTAATAGTTATTCATACATAAAATTGCAAAATTAAGCCCTGAAGAAATTTAGAAAGGCATAGTGGTAAAGACAATAGTTCACATTTTTGTATTTACTTTCAGACACATTTAGTGAACTAATTTTAGTGAAAATATATGTCCTAGACATTTGCTCTTCATAAATTATAAGTTTTCTGTCAAGATCCATTTTAAATGACATCTCTTTTTAAAATATTTCATTGCTAAATGGCCCACGCAGCCACTATGGATACAAAGACAAATAACTAATATTCTCTGCCCACAAAAACTTCATAAACAAAAGGGACAGTTTGTTTACACAAAACAGTCACCTGAGTAAATGAGGAGTGGCCTTGCAAATTACTGGGGAAAGGATTTCTCAATATAACTGGTTACAAAAATGAGCTTTCCACATGGGAAGAAAAGAAATTTTCTTCTGAATTAACGATCTCAGTGAGGAAGAAAATTCAAAACTTTTAGAATATTAAGTCAAAGTTTTTTTAACCCCAGAATAAGAAGACTATTTTAAATAAGATGTAAAGATTATATAAAGGGAAAAATTTTTTAACTGCACTATGGCAGCACAATAAAAGATTAATATAATAAAAAAGATAAAGATATTACAGTAAATAATGCCTATTTATTTATTTATATATTTATTATGTTTCAGGTTTTTATTTAAATTCTAGTTATTTAACATATAATGTAATATTTGTTTTAGGAGTAGAAATTAGTGATTCATGACTTACATATAGCACCCAGTGCTCATCAAACAAGTGCTCACCCATCACCCATTTAGCCCATCCCCCCACCTATCTCCCTTCCAGCAACCCTCAGTTTGTTCTCTATAGTTAAGAGTCTCTTTTATGGTTTGCCTCCTCTCTTTTTTTTTTTCTTTCCCCTATGTTCATCTGTTCTGTTTCTTAAATTCCACATATGAGTGAAATCATATGGCATTTGTCTTTCTCTGACTAATTTCCCTTAACATAATACCCTCTAGTTCCATCCACATCACTGCAAATGGTAAGATCTCACTATTTCTTTTATGGCTGAGTAATATTCCGTTGTATATATACCACATCTTCTTCCTCCATTCAACAGTCAATGGACATTTGGGCTCTTTCCATAATTCAGCTGTTGTTGACAATAATGCTGTAAGCATTGGGGTGCGTTTGCCCCTTCGAGCCATATACTAATTTAAATGACAAAAGACTAGAAGATATTGACAAAATGTTTGACTCAAAAAAGATTCATATCTAGGAGATATGAATAATAAATAAGAATAAAAAATAAACATTCAAATAGGAAATGGGCAAATCATATGAGCAAGCGATGCACAATAGAGGCCACTGCATAACTTACCCAGAAGATAACCTAAGACCTAGAAAACAGTCCCTTTAATATAATAATAATTACAATATAATGATATTAATATTATTAGTAATATCATAATCATGATATTCTTTGACTCTTTTTTACATGCTATTCTTGTAAGCATTTTACATGTAAGCAAACTCTATTACCCTACATAAAGTACAATTTTAAGACTTTTAGCACAAGCAGTTTCTATAGACTACACCATATCTACATTGTAGATACCTTGATTATCCCTACTAATACAGAAAGATCTTATGTAAGAGGCCTGAGTTAATAATGTGAATTGTTTTTTGTAAGTATATAAGACTACACACAAACAATTCTGTATACTGTTTTAGGATATATAATTGGTTAAACAATAAGAATGGAGATGATAAATACATGCAACAGATCATTATTGTGATTGCCTCAGAAAAGAGGGACTGGAGCTGGGGACATGAGGCAAAGTGTTAATATCTAAGACCATATCATTGCAAAGTCTTACATGATCTGAGCCCCTCGTTATCTCTCTGTTTCTGTCTACTATTGTCTCTCTAATGGCCAACTCTACTCTACACATACTTTCCTTCTGCTTGGCATCACAATCCTCTCACTTCTGGGCTCTCACTAGCTATTTGTTCTTCCTGGAACATTCTTCCCCAGTTATTTGCATGGCGCATTCTCTTACATCATGGACCTACCACCACTTGCTCATCCCATTTAAAATAGTAAACCAAGTCCCACCCTGGCACTCTCAGTCCTTTTCATCTCTTTTTATCTGATAGAATTTACACTTACTGCTTATTTTCTGTCTCCTCCCTACTAGAAATAATTTCCAAGAAGGAAAAGATTTTTGTTTATGTCATTCATCAATAACACCTCAACATATATGTATAGTATGTATATATAAATTATATACTATTTATATTTATATTATATGTAATGTTTTACTAGAAGTAGAAAGAAAATATGACACAGAATTCACAATTGTTAATTCCGGGTAGTCCTTATATGTAAGTGATTATTTTTCTTTGTATTTTATAATTGTTTTAAATGTTGATAAAAGAATAAACTAAAATATAACACATTTGAAGACTATAAATTATGTAGAACAGGATTGATTTTCTATTGTTAGCATTTAAATTACATGGTATAAAAATAAAAACCTGAAGTTATTTTTAATGAAATATTAAACTTTCAACCAGTTGTTTTGCTAACATGAAGGTCCAGCTAGCTTGCCTTTTAATTGAGTTGATGTATTATTTATGCTACATATTCTATTATTTAGCTTAAGTGTATGAAGAATAGGAAATTATATAAATTTCATTAGAAAGTAATTTGGTTTTTGTACTTGAATAGTTTCCCTCAATTTGATGACCTAAAGAAACTCCTAAAATAAAAGCTTGAAGGAAATGTTGATTTTCTATCAGCCATTTAAAAATGATTTTATTTTTTATATAAATTACTAGAAAAAGAGGACTAATTATCTTCAATTTAAAGAATTAATGAAGGATGTCTATAACACATATAGCAGAGGATTCTTACCAGACTATAATTATAACCAAAAAAAAAACAGGAGGAACTAACTTCTAAGCCAAGCCAGTTTCCAGCAAGGTAATTTTTCTGAAAATTGTATCATGACCCAACTTACTTGAGTGAACAGAACTAGAGACGTGCATGCTTCCTCGTGAGGTCTGATGTACAGATATTTAGCTTTAAACATCTGAGCCACATTACAGACCCATCAGCAGGGAGTTTGCTGGACTGGTTACATGCCGGGCATTTATGAAAAACTGAGTGAGAGAATCTGGTCCCACTATGGGTAAATTGGGAGGACAAGTTGAAAAAATCTCAATTCAAAGAACCAATAAACCAGATGGCTCAGAAGGGAATTTAATTGTTATACATAAAATTTAATATGGAACAGGCACCGTCAAGGTAAGTTACTCTTTAAAACTCAGTGTAGCACGCAATCTCAGTGACTGGGAATCATAGGGTATTCCTACATTTTAGATGGAAAAGTCCCATTGTTCAGCAGCCTGCCCACTAACTGAACAAGCAAGCAAAAAGAAAAAAAAAAACATGAGAAAACATAGATATAAAAATATTCTTATTTCTGAGAAGCCGAATTTAGAAAGAAAAAAATATCTATCCAATTTTTCACACCTAGATTTCTGATTATTTTATATTCATGTGTAATTTCAGTTCACCTTAATGACGGGTTAGGGACTAAGTAAAAAAGTTATAATAGGGAAAATGAAGTGACATTCATATGGATAATGGTAACTATTTTTTTCTCCTTAGTATAATGTTGATGAAAACATGAAAATGAAGAAATTAGCAGAGCTGTGAAGTTTGAATTTGTGAATGTTCGGGTCTCTTGAGGCAGTTAATCACATACCATGCTCATGTAGCAATGCAATGGGAAAATGCATTACCTTACTTTTAAAGAAATGCATTTTTGTTTGTTTGTTTTCATCCCAGGAATATTTGGAGAGAAGCAGCAAATAAGTTTTATGTACACTTGTAGCCACAAATCTCTATGTGCAAGCCCTGGACCTTGTGACTCAGGCCCAATATTGTGTGAGTCACAAGACCTTTTGCTTAGGAAGTCACAATTCTATACAACATTAAAATAATGTGTTCCTTGGACCCATGTGCCCTACTTCACATTTGACTTTCCCAGGTTTCTATCCAAAGACAATGAATCATAACATAAGAATTGAAAGTTCAGCCCCTAGAGAGGTATGTCACTGAATATAAGGGCATTTGTCCTCCATGTACTCAAAACTCCACATCATCAGTGTGTGTGTGTGTGTGTGTGTGTGTGTGTGTGTGTGTGTGTCTACATGCACTCATTAGGGAGTGCAACCAAAATTTATTTTTCTATTAAAGAAAAGAGGATCACCACCTGCCATAAGTAAATGATATAACATGAACTGAAAATTAACTGGCCTTATGGGAGCTTCCAGATGATCTTTTCTCTCCTCTGCATCTCTTCCAACAACTTCCCCTTCAAACACCTTCCCATCCAATTCTCCCAGCACCATATCTTGAGAGTAATTTAGCCCAAATTTTCAAGATGGCTATATGAGGTAAGTGCTACCTTCTAAAGCTGCAAAGCAATTCATTTTCTGTATGTGAGGCTAGTTGGACTAGATCTAACTTTGACCTCCACATTTATTCACAATATATTTCCTGCCATTTTCCCTCTTTCCACAAATACTTATTAACTGACCATTACTAGACGCCATACACTGTTCTCAACCCCATGGAGCTTAGCAACCCAACTGCTTCCACTCATTTCTAAGGTATTTTAAAGAAAGTGTGAAGTGCATAGACACGTGAGCACAATTCTCAGAGTTGTATTGTCCAAAAGCCATTTACATATATTCTTTTTTGTGCTCTGAATTCTGAATGCGTTTACGAAGATCATGAAAATAGGAGCAAATACTTTTAAAAAAATAGAGAGAAGTGTTTTTTTGCAAGCTATTCAGTGGTGACTGGCTACCACACCTACCCAGAATCACATTCACTTGACTATACCTTTGCAGGAGCTGCCTTAGCTAATTACTGACCAATGAGAATGCCAGCAGCTACTCCAGCCTACAGTGAAGCATGGAGATAAAGCTGTCACCTTCATTTTCTTGGCTTTTTAAGGAATTAGGGACAAATTTCTTTGGGGAAGAGAATAAAAGAGTAGAATTATTGTTACCATGGCCCATCTTGAAAAACATCTTAAGATTAATTTTCCTTAGAAGGAAATGGAAGATACTAAGTATGTAATCCTGATTTATTATTTTTTTCCAAGGCTGAAAAACATTAGAAATTTCTGATTCCACCAATCATCTTTAGGAATTAAAAAATAGATATTAAATAAAATTATATAATTTACACTCATGTTACAATAATTCAAAATTGGAAATTATTACTATTTTGTCAAATTTGCATATATATGCACATATATATCACACTCACACATACACACTCATAGACGTGTGTGTATATATATATATATATATATATATATATGGAGAAAGTAATCTATTTAACTATCTAGAGTTTTACATTAATTTTTCCATTGAATAATTTTAACATATTCCCCCAATTTCTTATTAATAGAAACAATTATGAAAATATGTTGTATATGTCTCCCTGATCATATGCATGAATGTCTCTAGAATATGTACTGTAGGTGGCAATGTAAATTTTGTGACATAGAGTATACACATATTCACAGTATTATTTTCCACAAAATCACTCTCCAGAGTGGTCATACCAACTTTAATTCCAATGATGTTTAAGTGTTCCTTTTCTTCATCTTCTTTGGCCATTCTAATGTTCTTTTATGTAAAGTGCCTGTTCATACAGGTTGCTCATTGCTTGTTTTTTTTTCCTCCCACTCATATTTTCTCTACTATGACAGTTTCCTAGTTCTGAAGGGCCGCTTTTCTCAAACATCCCAACATCCTACTGTTCCCCACCCAGGCCCCATACTCAATATAGTCACATGTCATGTTAACATCAACTACATAATGTAGTCAGGAACTGACAACATAGAAACTTCTTAATCTGCTATTACCATAAGAGAACCTTTTCATACTGTCACTATGTAAGCACCATAATGTCCGTATTTCTGGACCAAACTGTTTAAGTTGAGTCAGGTGAAGGGAAATGCTAAATAGGAACTTGTAAACAAGTCTTGTATGTGAGATTATTCTCCACACTCCAAATTTAAAAAAAAAAAAAAATGAGGTTCTGCCCATGCTCCTGTCATATAGCTATGTGCAAGATGCCTTGATTTTAGAAAAAGGCACCTTAAAGCAGAAATGAGGTAAGACTGGTGTTGGGCACAACTGCAAAGCCTAAGACAAACAGGTGTTAAAAAAAAAGAGAAGAAATATACTAATTTCCCACCAGAAATAATTGCATTAGCCTGAAATTCTCTAATCCCTTAAAGATATGGTAAAGTCAGCAATTAAACCATTTTTAAGGTGAGCAAGAAAATAACTACTACTTCCAACTACTTAATCTTGGTTGTAAATTCCAGACCCACTGGGTAGTGATGAAGGAACTAAAGACTGAAAATTGCCAAGTGAAATTGCTCAGGTTCTTAAGGGTCAAGTCAGTCTTTTTGCATAGACTCCATTTGTTGTAGGTAAAAGCTTAATCTTTTGAGGATTTTTTTCCCTAGCCCACTCCAATCTACCCAAGATGCCAGCCAGCAAAAGAGTGATGTGCAGATATCTGCTGTGGAAGTTCAAGGTTGTGGCCATTTGCCTCTGTTCATGAACCCTTTTAAACCATGAGTTCTTCATCTGGACCACAAAAAGATATCAATCTTCTGATCCTCTTACATCCTCTACACTGAAATTCTACCTGTGCAGGCTGTGAGGAAACTGGAATGCTACTTTTTGGTTACTTACCTGAGGTATATAAGCCTTTGTAAAATTTTTGCTACGTTAGATATGGTACCAAAATAATGTGGTACTATTAAAGGAGGGTTTTGTCCTTTCCCAGATTCCCCTGTCTTAATCTAGGTATTTCTCTCACATACCATCTTGAGGATTCCCTTAGAAAAATGTTAAACCAGGGGCACCTGGGTGGCTCAGATGCTTAACTGTCTGCCTTTGGCTCAGGTCATGATCTCCAGGTCCTGAGATTGAGCCCCACGTCAGGCTCCCAGCTCAGTGGGGAGTCTGCTTCTCTTTCTCCCTCTACCTCTCCCTCTGCTTGTACTCTGTCTGTCTGTCTGTCTCTCTCTCAAGTGAATAAATAAAATCTTTTAAAAAAATTTAAAAAAAGCAAAATAAACCAGCTCCTTCTTCCCTTCACTAAAAGTTTCACAGAATTTCTCTCATTTCCTACCCTGACAACTTCTCACATCCTATTTTGGCAGGTTGGATTTCTATTACATCATATCCAGAGTTCTTTGAGTTCTCTCTATGTGGCTTAGAATAAAACTGACTATTCAAGCTTGACTCTATCAGAACTGGCTCTTGATATGTTAATGGGAGCTTAAGGAATTTAGAAAATCCTCTTCTCAGTAATGCTTAGCTTTCCCGAACATTGTCACACAGAGGACTCGGAAATTCTTAGTGACTTCAGTGATTAATTTGACAGTCAAAACCTAGCAATGATTTTATTGTCCTAACTGGTATATCCATCTTTCCCAGAGTTAAGTCTCTTGGCTTGTCCTTAAGAGAACACTACAGAGGAAAATACTTAGGAGGAATAAAAAATAAGTTCTATTAATATTTTCCAAACATTATCCCATTATGGGATAAAATAATTGGCCTTAAAAAACAAACTCCATAGTATAATATTTATAATTTTTGTAAATATATGCATGCTTACACCGTTGAGTAAATTCTATATAATTTAATTTTAATATCCCTAATTTAATAGGGTATCACTTTTATAAAATTCCACCCCTTTTCTTTATTATTATGGATGAGAGTTCATAGAGAATACTGGCCCTACAGTGTCTTAAATATACTTAAGGCACATGAAACCGCAGATTTCAATCTTCTTTTGAAAAATTCAGAAAGTAAGTATATTCCGAATTAATTTCCTCTCGGAGCACTTGGCTGGGGCTAAGCGGCAGCTGGCAGCTCTCCATGGTGTTGTCCTCTTGGTTCATCTCCGTGCTCTCCACTTGCTATTTTCTCTGACACAACACCCATTTTATTTATTGATGATAACTGCATGGTCTGTGTAGGCAAATGAGTCTGCTAAACATTTGGACTACCTACACAAACCTAATATGGCTGATATGGCTAAGATAGCCATATTTGGAATGGGTAGGCTCTGAATTATGATCACAATCAACAATCCAGTGCCCAGAGCATACAAAACCAATAAGCAACACCCTTTGAGGCACGTTGTCTATGCCAAGCTTATTTCTGTCAATGTGTCCTGCCACCTAGAAGTTCCACTGGTACATATGGTGGTCCAATGCCTCAGCTCTTAATTCTAGTACTTCTCATATTTCTTGCCCTAACACAGAGCCAAGTCTTTAACCATCTCTGAATCTGCTACCTCATGTAGAAGATCAACAGGACTGTCCCAACCAGTAAGGGTCATATGCATCCAGGGTGTCAGAGGGAAGTAAGAAAAATAGCTGTGAAGCTCAGACAAAAGAGAGCAAATAGCAAATAGTATGCAAACGACATAATAAGGACAAAGTCATAAAAGCACACCTGAGCAAGGATCTAGAGGCAAGACAAGTTGGAAAAGCCAATAGGGTCTCAAAAGTCAGGGTAAGTAAGAGAGCATAAAGAAACAGGCCAGATCAGTTTTTTTTTTATGTGTGTTGAAGGATATGAGGTTATATTTTGACCTCCTGCAGATAATTCACTTCTGCTGAACTTATGCAGAAAGCCTAGGATGAAATGAACTAAAATGGACTCTGAAATTTGGTTCAGCAACTGGAATAAGGCAGTTAAGGAACTTCCTTTGACTTTAACTACTCTCTAAATTTCTGAAGCGATTTCAACAATGGAGGAGTTTAGAAAACCCGTATATTAGTACAGATTAAAACATTTAAAGTACATGTTGCTCACAATTGGAATAATCTGAATTGGTGTCAAATTATGGATACTTCTGCTTAAAAACAATTGTGTGATACGTGGTTACATATTTCCATTCAGCGAGTATTTTCTAAGAACTTAAAATTGTGTCAAATATAAAGGACAAAAAAGCAAAAGAAGTCCTTTAAGGTCGTAGGAAGAGTTTCCCTTTAAGAAATTTAAATCACTTTTTTTAGAAGTAAGATTTGCATTCTGTTTAGGGTAATTTGAAGCCTGAAGTAGCAACTTACCATTATCACAGTTTCTCTTTTAAGTGCCAAGCTCAATGTTAGGTGCCAGAGTAAAATATCTTACTCAATCCTCAAGGTAAGTAAAGGAAACATTCTTCTTCCCATGAAACAAATAAGGGAACTGGAAAGCTTTTTGCCTGCATTATCTTTATAATTTTCCTAAAGCTCAATTCCATATCATCCATAGGCTTTGTCCAGTGCAGTCTTCAAGCTATTTCCAAATTTCTATTTCTAAACCATATTTCTGATCTTGTCGCTATCATCATTCCCTATAGAAAAAGTTCAACTTCTTAGCCTACCACTCCAAGTACTACAGGAGGTATTGCTATGCAATACTGAAATAATTATTACCTGCTTTATCCCTTCAAAAACTACAAATTCCAAAGTATTCCGGAACTTTCTTCTGCCCAAACAGCTTAAACTTCCAATAACTGAGCATTTGCTCCACTTTTAACTACTCAAGGAATGCCCTTTTTCCTCTTCCTTAATAACCAAAGATTATACGTCCTCCAAATCAAAAACAAGTAAAATAACAATTTTCATGAACTCTTTCCTGATTTCCCCAGTTTCAAATAATCTATTTCTACCATGAACAATTTTCTCTACTGTGAGCTCTCTTATAACTTAACCCATTCTACTTTTATAGCCTTGGGTGGCTAATGATGTGGATATCTAGTTATTAATTGGTTTTGTGGCTGGTAGAGGTATAGGGAGAGATCCTGACAAAATGGAAGCTATTGGGAAAGGAACCTAGAAAGCAGGCATTGGAATCCCCAGGAGATTCGGGGAAGAATGAACAAGATCACAATCTCTGGATTCAGTTATTAAAAAAGCAGACTTCAATATAGCTGGAAGGGTTTTCTGAAGACATGCACTCTCATTTGGGCTCAAAGTCTCATTCTAATCATCAGTCAGTTTTGATAATTCCTAAAATACTGTTTTTTCCAGGCCAGTCAATGAGAAACAAACAACCTATTGTGATGACCCAGAATGACCCTATTACTAGGTCTAGAGACAGGTCAGAGCAATAGGACACTTAAGATAAAAACATCATGATGTTTTTGAACTTTTGCTAGAAATTACACTGGAAAAAAAAAGTCATGATAGTTCTGAAATTCTGAGAGGGTAGGTTTGCTTTCTGGTGATATGCATGTGTGAGTAAATATAAAAAGTTATAACACCAGAAGTACAAGCACCAATTTGGACATTTAGATTTAAGCATCCTTTTCTGAAGTAACATAGAGAGCGGTTTCTTTTCACCTGCAACTTTAAGAATTTTGCAGCAAAAAAAGACACAGCAATCAGATCAGGGAACTCAACTCTATCTACCTTGCAATGATATATAATTCAAGAGTCAATCCATGGAAGGAAGAGAGGCTTTGTGTGTGGAAACTCTATTCAGTGTTGATGGAAGACAACTGTTTTGGAAGAAAGAGATTGTGGAGACTCTCTAAACTTCAAGGGAGTACAACTTAGTTCTAAATCCAGCAAACCTGTTGGAGATAACAGTAAGAAATAACCCTTGTGCCATGACTGTACACCCTGGAAATTTCTTGTAATCTCAAGGAAAAAGGGGTCTAGGGAAGAGGAACTACATTAATTTATGAAAGTATGTTCTTGAGGGACAAGATTCTCGGCAATGGCATCTGGCATTTATTCCAAGGAGAGTCTGTTTTTGTCCCTCAGTGTTGGCAAATTACAATAATGGCTTCAGATTCTTTCCCTACCTTTTATGCCCTTGTAATGTTACATTGCAGCTCTTTCCATTAAGAGATGAATCTGGTTGGCCATTTAGCTTATATTTGCCAATAGAACAGTAGCAAATGTGACACAAGCAAAGGGTTGAAAAGAACTTAACACTTTTCATTTTTTCTCTTTCTTTATACTTCTAGAGCACTCTACCATATGAAAAAGACTGGGCTAGCCCGCTGGGGGATAAGACATCTTGTGGAGAAGAACTGAGACCCTCAGGCTAAAGCAAACTATAAATGCTTGAGTTATCTTAGGTCTAGATCAGCTGAATCTGGCCTAAAATTGTCAATTCTTGGAATTATGAGTTAAATAAATGGCTGATATCTTAAGCCATTGCATTTTGGGGTAATTTATTATACAACAAAAGCTACCTGGTATGGTACTTTTTGAAGAAAAAAAAACACCTAAATCATACAATTATCTGTGCACATACCTCATCTCCACTTCTAGGCAGTAAGGAGCTTGTGGCTAGGACCCATATCATATAATCTTTTATTTGTCCATAAGTACAAGCATCATGATTTGCAGCATAGAATAGAATCTTAGGAAGCAAAATTCGTGCTTCAAATAAATGCTATATCAAGACAGAAAGGGCAGAAATTCATCTAAGGGGAAGCTTAGAGTATTGGGTTCTGTGTTTGGTTCTAGTGACATTCCAGAAGTATTTACCCACCTATTTTAATCTATACAAACCTTAATCTACACAAATCTATGCCTTCTGATAAAAAGTGTCTAGTAAACTTTTCAAGGTCCCTACCATAGACTACCCACTACATGTCCTTAGGAATTCTAGGAAGGGGCATTTTTTCTTAGATCAAAGGGCATTTTTTCTTCTCAGATATAGAAAGCACATGACTCCCCTGATTATCGGTTACTTTTAATGTTTTCTTAATGTCTGTAACAGTGTGTGATGGCTAATTTTATGTGTCAACTTCATTGGATTAAGGGATGCTCAGATAGTGGTCAAACTTTTACCTATGGGTGTGTCTGGAAGAGAATAACACTTGAATCATTCAATGGAGTAAAGAATATTACCCTCACCAATGTGGGTGGATATCATTCCACACATTGAGGACCTGAATAGAACAAAAGGGCGGACAAAGGGACTGTTTGCTGTTTTGTTTGAGCTGGGAAAGACGTCTCTTGCCCTCTGGCATCAGCACTCTTGCTTCTCCAGTCTTTGGAGTTGGACTGAATTACACAACTGGCTCTATTGGTTCTCTAGGAACCAGGAAGAACACAGATTCATCATTGGACTTCTTGGCCTCCAGAATTAGTGGTGAGCATAGCTGCCTTCCAGAGCCAATTCTTAAAACAAATCTCTCTCTTTCTCCCCCTTCCTCTCCTGTTCCCTCTTCCTCTCCATATATATTTATATATATATATGTTTGTGTGTGTTTGTGTGTGGATCCTGTTGATTCTGTTTCTCTGGAGAACACTAATAAGTGTTATGCATAGAAGTTTCTCCTTTACATAACCCATGAGCTGTTAATACCCTGTGGTATTATCTTCCCATATGTTCTGTTTATTGACTGCACAAACCAGTAAAGCTATTTGAAGTTCTCTTCCTGTTAGGCCTCTGGGGAAGAGAATTGACAGAAGAAAGTAGGATTTGTCAAAATAAAACATAAAATAAAAAGAAAGTAGAATTTGTCAAAATAAACTGGAGATCACTGACCTGTTTCCTTCATTAAGATAATATTCCTTCAACCCTTGTCTCTCTTGATTGGCGCAGAACACATATGTGCTGCACTCACACAGCCAGTGTGTTTTGGTTTATTGATCTGCATGTATTTTTACTGTTTTAGGGTGTTTTTTTTCCTCTTCATGTAATGTAATCCTACAACTTGTTTAGATATGATTACCTCTAGAGATTATACAGGAGTTGTTTTATAAATGTTAAAATCTATATGATACTCATATGCCTGCTATTCAGGGAAAACAGCTCACTGGGCTGCGAAATGGCATGATGGTTGTGTTTTAAAATGTATTACCTAAATTACTATTAATAATAACATGACAAGATAATTAACACCTGCATAGCATTTTTCATTTTAAGAATACTTTAGAAATATTAATTGTATAACCTCTTCAACACCCCACTTTACAACTAGAAAAACCAAAGCAGAGGTTAAGTGATTTTTCAGAAGTAAAAATATTCTGCATAAAATTTAGCAATATGCCCGTGATGCCCCTGCCTCGACCTTATGCCAACAAGTGATCTCTCTTTTCCCCTCATATCTAGGATCAGGAAACTGTTCATAGCATTAGTATAATACTCTACTACCAGCCATGATAATAGTCAATAGTCCACCTACTGAGTTATATCCAGACACTTCCTGAAAAGGAAGAAAGCCTCATGAGAAATCAGCCAGCAAGAAAATAAACTCTGAGACTTCTCCATTCTATCTCCAATTTGTAAGTACAAAAGAAATTCTGAATATATTTGTTGGAGGCAGGTGCTGTCATCCTTTCAACTCAGTGCAAAGGAAAACAATAGTCAATAAAGTTAGGAGGCGAAGACAAGGACATGGGTGAGGACAATACAGAATCTTACAGACCTCAGGCATGACTAGAGGCCAATTGATATGCACAGCTGACACAATTTCTCAAATGATGTCATTCTGCGGAGGGGTATGAGTAACCAATATTTACAATTTATTTAACTATTATCTCTTTCTTTGGCTACTGTCTGCAAATAGTTATTCTGTTCAGTAGAGTTAATAATACACAAATTTGGCTAATACCTAGCTTTTAATGCAAAAAAATGAGCTATACATCTGTGCAATTCATCCTATTTAATGAACATGGCATAAGCCTGCAAGGTGGTAGTGTGATTTTTGCCATATTATATAGGTATAACATATAAAAAAAAACAAACCGTAGGCTTTTTACATTTTGATTAAAGATTCTTTTCAAAAGCCACCAGGTAGTTCCCTGTTAAGATCAATAGGAAAAATATTTAGGACATTTGGAATAGAAAACATATGCTCTAATTCAGTGATTTAGGAAAATGGTTTCAATGATGAGATATGGAAATGATAAAATTCAAAGTAGGGTAGCTGATAAAAAATAATGCCCAAAGTAGGAATTACATCAATTAACTGGTGGTTACCTGGTAAAAAATATGTTGTCATTTGTAAATAAAGCAGTTTTATATGATTAGGAAGTTGCTATCATAATCAAAATCTATTATTGTCTTAACTAATTGAATTAAAATTATGGGAAATATCCATTTGACACTTTGGAATTACATTATCTTGGATTTTTGAGTTGTAATATCTGAGCTATGCCAATCTTTATTTGAATAGAGTATATAGATCACATTGTTTCCAGCATTACAGTCAATGATGATTCTCCCTAAATGATTCTCCTGATGGGGAATGAGAAAAGCGTAGAAGAAAACACACAGGGAGGGGCCAGAAATTATGTGCAAATAGGATAGTTGAGGATTTCAGATAAACACTAAATAACTTAAATTCACTTTGATAGCTTTGGGGGCACTGAGATACAAAATGAAACCTAAAAGGTTAGGCCCATTGAAGGTGATATATCTTATAGGAGACAATCTCATAAAAGCTGAAAATCTAAAGGGAAACACTCAACATAAATGAGAAACCCACCATTCACAAGGGAATATCAGAACAATGCCCTTTGTTGAAGGGAGAAAAATAGTCTGCTCTGGAAATTTATAACCAAAATTCAGGGCTCCTGTGCTTTTGTATCTGAAATGTATGAAAACTTTGTGGCTTGGCAAAACTCTAAATAGTCCCAAGTTGATCGTGTACTCAGGTGACTACTAAAAGCAAGCATATATCTTCTATAGAACGAAACAACCTTAACTCAAACCTGAAATAATGCCTTCATTTAAAGATCAAGGAAACTGGGCAGTTACTGTCAAAAATAACAAACTACAAATTTACTAGGCAACATGAGTGAAAACTACCCAAAACAACTGTGACAGACATGGACATACCCAGAACTCCTTGAAGGAAGGTTATGCTGCCCATGATAAGGTTGGCAGACAGCTTCTTTCAGATTCCACCTCAGCTTTAGAGAGTAGCCTCATTCAAAGGCACACCCTTCCTGAGCAGTTTGCATCTGGTGATAGAGCAAGGTGAAGGTATAAAGGCACAGCCATTTCTGCCCAGGTTGAATCCAACAGACTAGATTCACTCCCCAGCTACTCATCATGTTGGCCAATGTTTGTATGGAGCCTGCACTACAATTTGACCTCCTCTCCCTACTCTTCACACAAATCGACCCTTAATAAATAAATTTTACCTCAAATGTAATCTCAGCATCTGCTTTCAGAGAACCCAACCTGCAGCAGCAACAGACAATAGAAGCAGAGCCCCGAACACTGAAGATACTAAAGGTATCCAATGCAGAATATATAATAACTATGTTTAATATGTTTTAAGAAATAAAAGATAAGCCTAAACAACAACACAGAAAACAGACAATTATAAGGAGATTTGAAAAGAACTAAATTGGAGTTTCTAAAAATGAGCAGTATTAAGGTTGAAATAAAAAATTCAGTGGATGGATTAAACAACAAAGCAGAGATGAAGAGATAGTGCACTAGAAAATATATATGAATAAATTAGCAAGAGCACAGCCCAAATAAGGAAATGTTGTTATGAGAGAAAGGTTGAAACACAGAAGAAGGTGAGATATATGTCTAAATATAATTTCCAAATATAAAATAGAGAAAATGGGAAAAGAAGTGTTATTCAGAAAGATGAAGGCTAAAATGTTTACCAGAATTGTTGAAATAAACCAATCCTCAGATCCAGAAAGACAAAAAAAAAAAAATTCAAGCCTGAAAAATAAAAATTCTACTTCCATTTACAACATGGCCACACTCTATAACACAAACAAGAAGAGAAGGTCTTTAAAGGAAACAAAGAAAAGATAGAGAAGCAACTAGACAAATAATAGAATGAAAGAAGACTGCATTAGGATATTGGCTAATATCAGTTAAATGTCATGCTAGAATATTATGCCCAGTGATATTGCCTTTAAAGAGTGATGGAAAAATAAAGACATTCATAAGTGAAAAGCAGAGCTTCCCCACAATAGCTTCACACCAAAGAAAATTGCAAAACATACATTTTAGATGGACTGGAAATGATTACACAATAGGTGTTCAACAAGGTAGAATTCTTATTTTGGCAATATATTGCTTTTGTCAATTAAGTATCTTGGCAGTGCATCGTGATGGCTTTATAGTATATCAACTTGGCTAGGCTAAACTTCATTTTCCAAAAATCCCTTTCCTGTTTCTGGGTAAATTTGGCCACCAGGGAGATCCTGGTAGGAGGTCTGGAGGGTGGAGGTGAAGCATCAGCCATTTTAGAGCCTCTGCGTGCTGTGCTGATAATCAGGCTCACGTCAGCATGAGGCACATACTAGGTCTTGCTCCACCTTTCCCTACATCTTCCTATAGCTTTTCTGTCTTCTGGGACAGGTGCATGTTTTTAGCTCTATGATGAAGGGTCCCAGCCTCTGCAGGACACCCAAACCCTCAAGATCAGAGGTAACAAGACTGACATGAGGTGTTTGTTTTTTTGTGTGTGTTTCTTTTTAATTGAAGTATAATTAGAATATAGTGTTATATTATTTTCAGGTGTACAATATAATAATTCAACAAATATATACGTTTCTCAGTGTCCATCAAGATAAGTGTACTTTGGATCTTCTTCAACATTTCACCCATCCCCCCAGCCATTTCCCCTCTTGGTAACCACCAGTTTGAGCTCTGTAGTTGAGTCTGGGTTTTCTGTTTGTTTGTCTTTTTTTTTCTTTGATTTGTTTCTTAAATTCCACATATAAGTGACATCATATGGCATGTGTCTTTCTTTGACTCACTTATTTCACTTATTAATAAGACTAATGCGAGTTTTACTCTGTCCCAATCTGTTTAATGCTGGTGGGCTCAGGTTTGTTCTTGCTCATTCCCAGTTTGAACTAATCTTCCTTTTCCCACTGCCTGCCTGGTAGACTTTAAGCTTCAGCAGCATCAGCTGCAAAGACAACAGCTTTGTACAGAGACTGCTTAGCCAACTCTCACAACTGCATAAGGTAAAATACACACATGCACATACACATACATATATACACACAATAATGTATATATATATATTTATATATAAATAAAGCAACTAATGTGTGTGTGTGTGTGTGTGTGTGTGTGTGTGTGTGTGTGTCTTAGTACTTTTGCTTTTCTGGTTGACTTCTAATGGATATATACATACATTATTGTCATGATTTGTGAGTAATTGTTTTTATTTACATGGTAATTACTCCTGTGTTCCTAAAAAGACAAAATTCAGTCCATGTTAGTATGAAGCTACAAAGAATCATGGAAATTCTGAGTAAAGATGTTCAGATGGGTTAAAGGAACACCATTCTATCACCTTTGTGATGATAGGGAACTTAAGATTTGGTTGTAGACTTACACTATGAAGCATTCACATTGTTAAGCAGTCTTTTTTCAACCCAAAAGTGTTCAATAATATCATCTTCAAGCATCCATTTTACATTGGGAAATAACATTTTGGTCACATTCAATATCTGAACAGGTTTCTCAGTATGTCTGCCACCAGTATTTTCCTTTTTCAATTATATCCCTTGTGCTCACCTTCAGCCATTTTCCCAGGAAAGAATAGAGAATGAGAACATGGAAATTTTGAAATCTAATCTGTCTTCAATCCAGAAGATAAGTGATGTGTGTCTCAAAGCTAACTTCCTCTTCTCTGCCCACCACAAACAAAATCTGGAAAACCTAGGGACTTGGTGTGAGTCTTATATGAGTGAAGGCATCAATTCTCCTGATATTTTATGGTATTTATTATGTAACATTAGACCTGGCCAGAGTCATAATACTAATTTAACCCCACCTCTTCATGTTGCAGATGAGGAAACAATGGTTTACAGACATTACTGTCAAACTTGCCAAAGCCACTTAACTAGTTAGTAGCAAATTCCCAAGGAAAATGTACTTCTTGGGGAAACTTAATGTCCAATGAGTTTTTTTTTCCTCCCCTAGAGGCACAAAGCAATTCTGGGACAGCTAGGCTTTTCAGATTTCTTAACAGAATGTGAACAACAAAGAAGACTATAGGGCTGTATGTTTATTACCCTTTCTGAAGTAGGTAACATTGATCTTGAAAGTTTGTGGCATTCTAACAACATTCAAGATGGAGAGGAAAAGCCCGGAAAAAAACTTTTTTTAAAGATTTTATTTATTTATTTGAGAGAGAGAGAATGAGAGATAGAGAGCACGAGAGGGAAGAGGGTCCCTCTCCCCACCTCCTTCTTCTCTCCTCACTACCTACATATGACTCACAGAGGCACACACACACACTCACTTGTAATCTAACCATATTTTCAGGAGAAATTGATTGAGTTTAGTGCTAGTGTAGTGTTGATGGTAATGTTAAGAGTATAAACTTTGAAGTTGGACAGAATGGAGTTCAAGTACTTATTGGTAAATCTGTCATCTATGTGACCACAGGCAAGTTACTTAAGCTAAGCATCAGTTTCTTTATGTTTAGAATGGGAATGATAATAATACCTCATAGAATTGGCAGTGAATTAAATGAAGTAGTCCATGTAATGCACTTAGTATAATGCCTTATGCATTCCAGCCAATAAATATTTGCCTAATAACATGTTTTGAAAAATAAGTAATATCTAGTCCAAATTTCAAAACATGGATTTCCTTGGTGACTCTTCCTGGATTATTTCTACTTCTTTCGTAAATCTATACAGGTTAATCGGTAGGTTTGCCTCAGAGGTGATTTTGAGATTTTTCAAAAGATGGCTTAAAAAATAAAACCCATCTATGAAATGAAGGCGTCAGAGTAAATTATCTCTAATTCCCTTAATGGAGTGAAATTATCTTTCTCCATTATTCTATGACTAGTTCCATAACTGATCCAGCCCCATTAACACACCTTAATCAGGAACGTGGAAAGGGAAAGACCCTCTAGGATTAGGAGATGCACATTATTGGCACTAGAGAGGGAGACACTGAATATGAGAGAACTAGAGCAGTGGGATGGCTTGGGTTCAGCAAAATGAACCTGGAATTGCCAGTGGAGGTGAGAACACAGGAAGAAAACTGTCTTTCCAAAAAGGAAACCTTGGATGATCAGATTAAATAACCAATCGATCCATCAATCATGGAAAGAAACAGTGGAGGAAGTGGGGGGAGTTTAGGAAGTAAAGTGTTTGAGGATGGAATTCGACAGAAAAGATAAAGATTAGGACAGATTTGAAATGGTTTTAGGGGAAAATACACTGTGATGCAGAAGTATAGTGGAAAAGTGCAGGCAGGACTATGGTCGAAGAGGCTGAATTTGGATTTGACCTAATTAGACTGTTGGAGCTTTTGAGGTTTTCAGCATCAAGGCTACCTAGAGAGATTTAGTGTGCTTACCAAAGCAATGACTCTACAGTTAGATCTGCACGGATGAAAAACCACCAGATGTGAGTTCAGGAACACAGTCATCTCAACAGAAATTGTTTGTTTTCCAGAGATTTACTTGCCTGGGATCCTACCTGTTTCTGCCTTCTGTATATCACAATAACATGAGCGCTCAATTGGAGAAAGCTAATAGACTAGAAATTAGTTTTCAATTATGTTATATCAATATACACAGCTAAGAACCCATATCAAATCACTGTAGACATGCCACCTTGCTAATTTTTCTCCCTATTTCATAACATGCTATTTTTAGTTTGAGGTGTGTGTGTGTGTGTGCGCGTGTGTGTTTTATAACTTATATAACTTATAACATATATAATTTATCTGTTTCAGTTTGCTGGGGCTGCCATAGCAAAGTAACACAAACTGGGTGGCTTAAACAACAGAAAATGTTGTTTCACAGCTCTGGAGGCTGGACAGCTGAGATCAAGGTGTAGGCAGGGTTGGTTGGTTCCCTCTGTTGGCTGAAAGGGAGAATCTCTGCCATGCCTCTCTCCTAACTGTGACAATCTTTGGGGTTCTTCGGGTTAAAGATGCATTCATTTCTATCTCTGTCTTTATGTTCACATAGCATTCTCCCTACGTTCATGCCTGTATCCAAATTTACCCTTTTTATAAAGACACTAGTCATAGTGGTTTAGGGCCCCACCACATTCCAGTATGTCCTCACCATACATGATTACATTTACAAATAAGGTCCCATTTTGAGGTTCTAGAGTAACCTTTGAATTTGGGAAGAACACAATCCAACTCATAACACTGTCTCTATATAAATACATATCTACATCTATATCAAATTCTATCTATGGAGTGTCTGTCTATGTGTGTATATGATTTTCTAAGAACAAAATTACAATATTATTTATTTTTCTTTCTATATACTATTTTTTTTGGTAACTTTCTTGATTGCTTACCCTTAAATGAGGAGCAGGAAACACCCTTAGAAGGCAAGTAATTTTGATTAATTTGCTTCACTCTTCCATTCCAGACACAGAATGAAAACAATACCACTTATTTTAGTAGAGATAATTCAATACAAAGAATTGTTAATTAAGTATTAAAAATGAAAATGCAAAAAAGAAAACAAGGTATCCGTGAGGTGGGAACTTCAGGAAGTAGATATAATTTCTAAGACTGGAGGAAGAAACTAAGGGATTGGAACGATGGAAATACAGAATGTAAGATAGGGGGCCCCGCAGCACTGACAGGAGGTGCTGCTGAGCGGAGATCTCTGAGCTTAGAGTTGGTGGGGGGCCCCCCGGAGTAGAACCTAGACCCCTGAGGAGGGGGCTGCTGCTGGGGGCTGTGAGGGGTGGCAGGACTGCTTCTCCACATTGGAAAACATGCAGATTGCAGTCCACTGCTGTTCCTGGGTTGGAGAAGTGTTGCTGGGGTGACTCTAACAAGAACAGGAAACAGAAACAGGCCAAGGCAGTAGGCAGAAAGGCACGCATTCCTCTGCCAGACTTGCTGTCTCCTTTCAGCATTCCTTCTTGGCAGAGATGAACAGAAAGTCTGCTGGCAAAGAAAAAGTATGGTTTTCAGAATTTCAACATCACAAAGCAGGATATGGGAAGGTGAATTTGAAGCTGAGAGACAATAACTTACTACTTGGCACAGTGCAAGAGATAGGAAAGACTACATAACCTTTCACCAAAATTCCCCTTGAAAGAAACTTTTCATACCCACATATCCCCCAACATGCATTTTACTGAGGTCGTAGGCCTTCAGATTGGGTCTTTATTACTTTAATTCTACTTTGACCGGCCACAGACCAGCCCTCTTTCTCAGAACTTACACCTCACTGAGTGACTCCCCAAAAAAGCCTATTCATATCACAGATAATTGGAGCATTAGGTCAACACAGCAGACTGTCAGGAAAATAATGCCAAGATCCAAAGAGCAAAAGATATTCCCAACCCCCACTTTGTACCCCGTAGACAATTTGAGGACATAACTCCCTAGCACTAAAATTAAATTCTCTGCAAATATCTGGAAAATGGTAAGTTAATGCAAATTAACTAATCTGCTAAACTTCTCTCAAGTTCACATTTCTCCGCAACCTCACCACTGGGTGTTAGCAGATATTTTAATTGTTGACTCTTGGCTAGATATGGAAATGGCTTTCTGTGATTTGCATTTGCTGAGCATGTCATGATAGATTTATTGGTTATTTGGGTGATCTAAATCTTGATAAGGCCCATATCATGCCTATTTCCTTCTAGGTAAGATCCACTTACAAACCCACAATGATTAATTGTAACTTAATAGATTGATAAATTGTATGTCTCTCCGTGATAATTATATGTAACCTAAATATTAGGGTTGGCAATAATTCTACCAAATTATTATTGATAGAAAACCTGCAGTTGATGGGACACCCAGGTGGCTTAGTCGGTTGAGCATCTACCTTCGACTCAGGTCATGATCTCAGGGTCCTGGGATCAAGCCCCGCACTGGGCTCCTTGCTTAATGGAGAGTCTGCTTCTCCCTCTCCTCTGCCCTTCCCCCTGCTTGCACACACACACACACACACACACTCTCTCTCTCTCTCTCTCTCTCTCTCTCTCTCTCAAAATAAATAAAATCTTTAAAAAAAAGAACGAAACTTGCAGTTGAAAGAGAATTTCAGTATGGGTTATTCTACAGATCTGTAGAGTTAATCAAAGAAGGAAAAGTAGCCAAATCCATTTATAATTACAAATTGTTATATTAAATGGCAGTCATTTAGCAAGTGGAACATTAGGGAATAAGGAGTGAGCATTTCTATAGTTGTCTTATTAAAGAACCAGTTTTATTTAATGACTAATAAATGCTGGCTGCCTACTTATCTCCAACTTGGGCAGTATTAAAAATGGCCATTTCTACCTTAAGTCCTTTAAGCTCTTTAATATTGATATCTCCATTTGAGAACAAAAATGAAGTAAGGAGCTTTAGGATACCATAAATAATAATATAAGGTTAAAAAAATTTCAGTGCCTTCTGACTGGAGAGTTTTTCTCTATTCACCACACAGCAACAAAGTGGAGAAAGGCAATAGTCCTATACCTGTGGGCACTGGATTGATTAATCAGCCTATCTTTTGGTTCAAAACATTTTGCCCAGAAGTTAAATGACATTGTAAAGGCAATAAAATAAAATGTCAATAACAATGCAAAGAAAGTTACATAGATGTTTATTAAATTCAAACTGCCTAATGAAATTACCTTTTAGAAGTGTTATTAGATCTCAATGGAATATTTTAAGACTATCGGGGATAACAATAATTGTTTACCTGGTCATGGCGATTAATGACATGATTCTATGACAGAAATTAGAAAATCTCAATTATTGTGAGAACTAGGTAAGAAAATTGTTCTTTTTTTTTTCCTAGCTAATGTTTACCATTCTTTTATAGAATTCAAGTTTATTTTCTTCTTGGAAACTCTATCTGCTATAGAACACTTGATCAGTCAGTTTAAGCTAAATAGCTGTCATGAGAAGAACATAAAACTGCCAAATGCATTAGACATACTTTTGGACAGATAGTTCCAATCCATCCCATACTACTTACTCTAATTAATTCTCCATGTCTCTTTCCCCCAGGAAAAACTCAAAAGTGTAGCATACCTCACCTTCAACATGGAGTTGAACGTGTTGGAATCTTGCTCTATCCTCAAATATAGACTCCCTAGTTTACCAGATATCTTCTTAAAATGTTACCTCATCTGGGCCATGTCTCTCAGCCTGAGGTCTCAGAGTCAGTACATTATAGGAAAAAATTTCACACTGCTGATCATTCTACACTCTTTCATCTCACCAACCTAACAACACAAGACACTTCAGAGCCTTCAATGGTCTCTCATTAGCATTTGACCCCATAGATGCTTGTCAAAGTCATAGACGATTGTTCTTAGATTACAAGCACAGATGCTTAGAATAATATCAGTGCCTGCAATGTTGCCATCTTCCTGAGTATCAGCTTCTTCTGCAACAAGCAGGAAGGAAGAAGGCAATGCCTTTAAGGAACTATTGATCGCAGCATAGAACCTTGGATATCCATGCTTTATATTACCATTTTAAAAGATCTTATTTTTAAGTAATCTCTACACCCAACATGGGACTCAAACTTACAACCCTGAGGACTAGAGTCACATGCTCAACTGACTGAGCCAGACAGGTGCTCCAAATTTTATTATATTATAATATCCCCATATTGTAATATTATGTCAGAAGAAGGATGAGAAGAAAGAGTCTCTGGACTAATCAAATTCTAATTTTATATAGTTTTTAAAAGGGCTTATGTCATAGCCCCTCTTCTCTTTAACTTACATTTAAAGAACTTGATTCTGTTTTTAGATGAGTTGGACACCAGCCCACCTGCAATAACAAAAAGGAAGAAAAGTATCCTCTTCTATAGTGATGACATGGTTTTATATCATGAGCTAAGAACAACCACAAGAAGCAATAAAATACTTTGGCTAATTACTGTCAGACAGAACAGTTTAACATCAACTCCACTGAATCTAAATTGTTGTCTTTGGCAGGAGTTCTCAGGTGTAAAAATGGACACTACTAAATAACTCTATCCTGCAAGTCGATTCATCTTCTTCCTTAAGAGTGTACTTTGTAGCCAACTTCTCCTGGTGGGCCAATCAGCTGGTAGCACCACTTAACATCAGAAGCAATTCTGATCTAACACTGAGTTCCTCTTATGGAGAAGACATGTGCGCTTTCATAATATTCCAGGTACAAATAAATTATCTTACACAGAGAACTCTGTGCTAACTAAATTGTCATCCAAACTAGTATGTTAAAATCTCTTTCTTAAGGAAAGCATTGGGGATTCATAGAATGACCGTCCTTCCATGAGGGTACACATCAGATTCCAAAAGTGCACAAGGGAGGCACGGTGTTGCTCTCTGATGTTTGAATTTCTCATGGGGATGGACCTTTCTGCAAACAGTAACACAAATATCTAAAATTTAATCACTGAGCGTGGAATTCAGTCTCAGGTCCTCTAAAATACGTTATAGGGTGCCAACATCTCTGAACTCTCTTAGCTTGACTTCCCTTAATGATGCCTTTCTTGTGATTTACGTTTTGCCCTAATTTTTATCAAAAGTTAACATAAAGAATAATCACCTGAAAAATAATTACTGGCCTTTGGCAAAATCATTGTTGATAGTATTGTCTATCCTATTGCTTACTTAGTGTATCTCTATATAAGATATAGACATTATACTACATATGTATTATATTGTCACTTCAGTGAGAATTCACATGATAAGTCCCTCCATGAGTTTAATGCTAGGGAAGAGTCTCAACAAATGATCAGGTGTGCTTCCGTTAAGAGAAAACAGGGACAATATTATCCTTCTTGCTGGGAATTTGAGAGGTAAAGTGTTAAGGTGGAGTTCCTAGGCTTCTAGTTTCCTAATAAGATTGACTTTAGAGTCTCTTAGCTGCTGGGACTCCCTCTCCATCCTCCTCCAACATCCTCACCCCAACCTTTCCCCCAGTGCACTAATCTCTCTATCCTTGCAAAGACATCATATGCATGCCTCCTCTGGCACGCTGCTGATGAGAAATACCCCATGCTTTCAGCTTTTCTGGCAGTTTTTCTGATCATTCTGCTTTGTTGTCAATGCACCCCTACCCCCAATTTTATCCAACCTCAGTCTAATGTTCAGAAGTCACCAAAGTGAACACTTCTCTAGGCCAGATCATCTCATAATGCTTCCTACCATCATTCCTGGCATTGCCCCCACCTGCAGTGTCCTTTAGTGTCTCAAATCCTACCCATATTTTAGGCTCAGCCTAAATTCTGACCTTTGTCTACCTCTCTAATCTCACTAAGATCCCCCCTTCTTTGAAGTTCTATAGCATTTATTATCCACAACTTGTAATATTCTGCTTAACCAAGGTTGTAAGTTTTTTCATGATAGTCTCTAGTATAAGCACAGTAAATGAAGCACGTGAGGCTTAACCGATGATTGTAACTAGTTGGAGTGAACTACAGTAATTCCTCAAGTTGTGTCATTGATAGCAGCCAAAAGATCTTTATTCTTCCATGAGAGTGGGCTTTTCCTTGTTGCACACTCCATTCCCGGTGCACAGTTGGCATATGGTAGATAGTCAGTAACTATCTGTTGAACGAAAGAAAATTTTCAAGCGCTCCATACTCCTTGGATGAGTTGTCCCCAATCCCTAGCAGACCTAATAATAACTTTTGTATGTTAAAACCTGAGACTCCAGACTACCTACCCGGAGTTACTGGCTTAGTACTTAAGATGCAGTGTAAGGGTCTATGAATATGATTGTTTAAGAAGCATTCCAGGAGATTCTAACAGTTGAAGAAAGACTACCCTAGAAAATAAAGTTTAAGTCCCTTTCCTTTAGGCAAACTCTTCAAAACTTACTTCTTAAAACTTATTTTTTAACTGTTCCCTCTTCATATGAAATACATATGAAAAACTTATTTTTTAACTGTTCGCTCTTCATATGAAAGACAATATGAAAAACAGAATCATATATTATTGTATGTGCAGGACCATTTTAGCACTAAAACTCAAACTCCTTTGAACCTCAAACTCCTCCCTCCCCATACTCGGGTTCTTACCCTTAGAGCCCAAATCAAATACTGCCTCTTCCAGGAAGCCTTCTCTCATTATCTCCCCGTGCATCCTTCCTGGCACCAATGGGTTTGCTCTCCAGTGACCCTGACTGAGTCTTTCTGCTTGGTGCCAAAGTTATTAATACATCTGATTGCTTTCTCTATTTGTTTTTTTTTCTATTTAAAACTTAAAGACAGGTTTTATATCTAATTCATCTTTAATCCCCTGACGTGCTTATCATATTAGATCTGTAAAGTTGTTGCTTAATAAATATTGAGTGAATTAATCAAAAAAGCAAGTAGTTTCTGATGTTCCTGCACAGCGTCTCTTTACTTCAACACTTCTCTCCTCTCTGTGCCCCAGACAGTGACTTTCTGCCCCAGATGATTTGGGGTATGAAGTGGTTAAGCAATAACACCTCACTCCTCTTTCTTCAGAAGCATGTTAATGTTACATAGGAAATGACAAGGCGCCCCTGGAGGGGAGAGCTGTTTTGAGTTGTCTCCAACAAGGAAGCGTTTTCTTCCACCCTGGAGATCAGCTCACTTCTTCCTTTCAACTTCCTTGTAGGAGAAAGAACACAGACATGGAGCAGGCTGGAAAGACAGTTGCAGGACCAGCTTAGAGACAAAAATCAGCTTCTCAGTTAACAAGTAAAGGCAGGCAGCCAGCTTTTTTTGAACATTTTGGAAAGGAGCAAGACTTCCTTAACGACTGAATTGGAAGTTCACTTTGAGCATTTGCGTTGCAAAGACTAAGAAGCTCAAACCAAATGGTACATAGGAATGAGGTCAGGGGAAAGCCAAGAAAACAATCAAAACAATCAGCCTAACAGCTCCAGAGAAGTCAGATCAGAGGCGGATTAGCAGTCTTCAAGAGATGCCCAATGAGGAGAAGAAAAGGTCAACAGCAGAACTTCCCAGCATATATTTTGAAATTATTACATATACTTATGTTTAAATAATATAGGCATTAAAATGTACTATTCTCTTTAAAAGCCTCTTTAGGGGTTATATTAAATCCAGAACTATTGGCCCCTGGAATATAAGAATAGGACACAAAAGACATTATGGAAATATCATAATGAAGTTTCTGATTGCCCAGAAAGCACAAACTAAGTCAGGAGCACCCTTAGACCATGTTGTCTAAAGAATACTGCATTAGGTTTTGTTCTTTTTTTAAAGATTTTATTTATTATTTGAGGGCGGAGGAGGAGCAGAGGCAGAGGCAGAGGGAGAGAATCTCAAGCAGACTCCCCGCTGAGCACAGAGCCCAACACGGGCTCGATCTCACAACCCTGAGATCATGACCTGAGCCGAAATCAAGAGGCCGACGCTTAACCGACTGAGTCACCCAGGGGCCCCAGAATATTGCATTAGGTTTAAGACTGCTTAGTTCAATTCTTGCTTAGCTGAATTTTTTACCAAGATGGGTGCCCCTGATAAACACCAAACCTGCTAAACGATAATAAATGTTTGAACATTTTTTCTTTCCTTTTTGGTACACTATCATTTACCTTTTCATTTTCTTGATAATTCTGATTCTTTTTTATTCCATAAGGTAAAATAAGCAGCAAACCTAGTAAGCCAACTCTGGGCCACATTTAGATTGCTTTGAACTTACACACGAATAGACAGAATTTCTCTGACACAAACTTTCCGACGTCTCTTCCCACCACTGAGGCATGGCTTATATTAGATCAGCAGAGCGTAAGCTTTCACATATTAACATTAACCATGTACCATTTCTTTTTTTCCAAGTGCTAAGGCACCGACTGGAAAATTTAATGAAACACTCACCCTGGCACTGCTACCTGCCTTTTGTCACTTTGAGCCGATAATGCAACATAAACGTTTTCTTACCACCTCTGGATCCGTGGGCTTTAGCAGCCACTGCTGGGAACTTAGTGAGAGTGTAAGTAGCTTTAGAAGCCTTGCTGCCTTGGTGTTAACTTTCAATAACTGGAACTGAGACAAGAGCCTCCATATTCCTCCGATGCAAATGCTAAGAAATTTCCCTTATATTCATGCACTCAGAGTCTTGTTGATAAATAACACTAGGGCTCAAGCAAGCCTTATCCACAATAATCTACAGTATGACAAAATGAAGGCTGCAGAATCATTGAGATATTAAATATGAAAGACCTCTAGGATTTCTTTTTAGCATTCCGCAGAAGAGATTTATTAGTAACTCCTACCTTTATGGTAAATGATGCATAAATGATGGTAAAGGTGGATAAGGAAAACATATGAAAACTCATACATAGAGCATAAATTGGGCGAGAGCCAGATATTCTAAGGGTGAGTGGTTCTGCTCACTTGTTTAGAGTATATCCAACCATGGTGGATGCAAAACTGCAACATTTTAGAATGCTATTTGTTTCAAGGCAAAGAAAGAGGCTGGTTCTCTACAGAGCTTCTGGATTTTATATGCCAAAGGATATCCTTTTTCTGTTTCAAGGAGGGAGTGCTCAGTCAAGGCCCCCCACTGGGGTTCATGGTTTTTGCCTATGAAGATTGAACTCATTTAAGTCCAAAGGGAATACTTCCTTCCCCAAGTCCTACAGCCTTTGCATTGTTTTTGTAAAGAGGAATGGCAATTCCAAGTAATTTTAGAAATAGTCATAAAAATAATAATTCTGTGATCAGAAAAAGTATATCAACCAAACATCTACAGGCCTCCTAGCTCTTCCTGTACTATGCTTTTATGCTGTTTCCAGGGGTTTGAATAGAAATTCAGGAAGACATGTCACTTCTTCAGAGACAGAAAGGCCCTTTCTGATGAAGCCCCCTGTAGATCATCTGTTCACTGGAGGTGAGGTCTGCAGCTTGACAAGGACCTGTGACATTACAAAGCAGGACGAGGAGTGGCTTGCAACCAGCAGGACGAATGCTGAGCTGCACACGCTGGGAAGTCATTTCCCTGTTTGTCCTTTTTTTTTTTTTCCTACAGTGTCTTTTTCCTTTGTCATTACTTCCATAATATACAATTTTGTTTTCTGCTTGTAATTTTCTGCTGCGGTGATTTCAAAGTTTCAGGATAATCAATTATTGCAAGGGTGATACAGGAGATATATTTGAGCTGGCTTATTTACAAGTTATGAGAAGTTTTCCTTCATATGACTCAGCCTCAAAAATCTGACTAACAGGAAAAGCAAGATGCTCTAGCCTGGCCTTCACAGAGCTCCACCTTCCTCATACTGGGCCTCCTTGCTGGTTTGATCCAGGTCTGAGGCAATTTGCATTTCAAACAATTCAATAATTGATCAATTGATCTCAATCAATTCCCATATGGCTAAGGTGCTAGGGAAAAACCAACTAGTTATTGCCTTCATGACTTGAGAGAGAAAATGGTTTTATTTTATTAAATGTAAGACAAACTTGAATGTAGTTTTCAGTAATAACTCTCAAAGCTGGTATTAAGTACCCGAACAGATAGGACAATGATAAGGTCAAGAAAGAGGATATTTAAACATCTGTAGGCTTTTTTTTTTTTTCCTTGCTTCTTTTTTCTATTTAAACTTAAGCTTTTAAATCTTGAAAGTTCATGTCCGGTGCCTTGATCAGAGATGATAAATGAACTACTGAATTGGAAGAAGATGCTGCTATTATTTTAACCAGTAAACTAACTCAGGGTTAATCTGGGTGTTATTTAACCTATTGAAAGTGTTTTGAGTGAACATATGGTTTCTATTGTGAAATCAAGGCACAGTTTTAACTATGAATATAGATAATTACCCTTTAGACTTTAAACATTTATATGTGTCACGTTGTGTCAGAGCATTTTTCATGGTCAATAGGTTGAAAGGTTATAAAGTTGAAATTGAAAATCAGTACTTTCGAGTAAAACTCTAGAGCCAGCACAAATAATGCAATTCACTACTGCTCTCTCTTGGAAAGAGCTAGTAATAACACTCAAGAAAACAATCACTACACCAACAATAGCATAGATCACAACTGCAAAACGTGATCTCAGTTAAAAACCTAATCTTTATGTTTAGAAATTCAGGATATTAATATATATAAATTTCATGGATATTTCAATGATTATTTAATCAACTGAATTATAAATGATGGATGTTTTTCCCTTGGTGTAGTGGAAAGAAAGAACATTTAAAATTATTTTCAAACTTCATATAAAATGTGTCTACTTCAACTTTGATTTGAACATTGAATAGAAATGAAAGTTTTGAACAAATATTGAACTTTTACAGCAGCGAAGGGACACATCTTGTAAATTGCTCAGCATGACCTCAATCCATTAGGCCTAAGCACACAACTCCTTGAAATTGAATCAGACAGTCTCACAGATATTCGTAGGTCTTCTGGGTAGATGGATGCCATATATTCTCAAAGGAGCATCCCTCCCTTTGTAACGTAATAACTCCAAATTTTCAAACTTGTAGGAGAGAGAGATTGATATGCCTTGGGGCAGGTCTATTTTAAAATTCATGCCACCACTGTGACTAACTATTAAAGAACTGTTTTATCAACAGGACTGAATTGACAGAATGTAGCTATAAACATAGAGCTTATTCTCAAAGTAGAATTTCCAAAGTAGCATTGCACTTCAGAGCTACAGCTCCCATTTTGCCCTGGCTGGTGACTTGCTATGAACCAGAAAAGGCTAAGACAGTGACTCCTTCTAGGCTCTTACCTTTCAAATGGCACATTGGAGGGGGCAGAGAGACAGTGTGTTGCATGCCTTTGGTTTTATTAGAAAGGGAAGGTGCATACATTGCGATGTGAGCTTTGTTGCTCAACTTGTTTGGAACCATTGATATCAGATGTCTTTGTCTTTTTGAAGATCTCATAGCCAAAGTTTGGCCAGATGGTATTCCTGTGCTGTAAGATGACAAAAGACAAATCCAACCAATGATGAAGGTCTTTGGAAAATAAGAGCAGATGACAACAATGTAAACAGAGTTTACATGATGCTAGACTGACAGCCAATTCAGGGACAAGTGCACAGTCTTTTTTGAGAAACATATTGGCTTTCACTTTCTAACAATAAACAGCATGTAAGCCTGTAAGTGCTGACTTGTTTATAGTCTGTTGTATGTGTATGTTATCTCCATCTTTAAAATTAAAGGATTGAAGTTTTCAATTCTCACATTCATTACCATGGTAATCAGAGTTTTTTCCAGAGCTAAGACCATTGTTGCTCCAAGAAAACCATGATTTCGGTCAGACCAATTCCATGCTGAAAGGTAAATGACTGAACTTGAAAAGACTGTGATAGTGTCTGAATAATTACCCAAATCTTTCTTTAAACCTCTCCACAGTGAGAAGAAATGTGAGAAGTATACCTCCTCTTGTAATTCAGGTCACCATTAAATCGGTCTTAACAGATAGAAGTGAAAGAAAGATGTGAGTGGGGTCAGGGAATAGAATCAGACTCTTGCACAATATTGTCCATAGTGGATGAGTGGGTATAACAGCAGGTTATAAGCAACCAATGATTTCCAAAAGAACATTCATGGTTCTCCCAGCCAAAAATTGTTTGCTGCTCCCCCCAGCAATACATTTTTAAAATGGACTGTTATTAGCCACCCCTTACAGGCAATTATAGACTGAGGGGATAATATGCTTTGAAACACCGGCTTTTTTAAAAAGAGCTCCATAATTAACAATTTGCAAGCCACTAAATGCACTACACATTAAAGAGAAAAATGTGTATGTCACACTGCTAACATGAGGTTGAACTATTTTATGCAACATATTTTTGTGATTTTGAAAATAATGTATTTAAATAGGAAGAAGATTTTGGATGCTTGCATAATAAAAGCTATAGAATATGAGAATACTTATGACTATTCTACTCAACTGTTTATATGATA
Source organism: Callorhinus ursinus (assembly GCF_003265705.2). NCBI lineage: Eukaryota > Metazoa > Chordata > Mammalia > Carnivora > Otariidae > Callorhinus > Callorhinus ursinus. The sequence continues at coordinate 35,868,908 of NW_027397071.1, forward strand.
GGTCCTCTCATACTTTTAGAATTTGTATTTTTATTATTCATATAAATTCTATTTTCCCCCAATAATCTTATCATATCCTCCACCTGCCTTAAAACTGTCCATCTCTTATACATGGAAGTATTTAAAGAGGATGCACCTAAAATTTACATTATTGTCTATGATAATAATACATATAGGTATTTTTAAGTAAATATAACAAATAATTTTTCCATGATTTGATCTTTTAATGTTATGTTTTTATAGAAATAATGTTTATATTAAGTTCCCACAGTGCATACGTTTTTTCTTACATTCATGAGATATTTGAAGTATTATTACCCCAATATTTTTCAATTTCCACTCTTCAAAGAGCAAGAGAATGAAAAGAACACAAAGTGAGGCACCTGGCTGACTCAGTCAGTTAAGCATCTGACTCTTGGTTTTGGCTCAGGTAATGATCTCAGGGTGTGAGGTAGAGCCCCATGATGGCCTCTGCGCTCAGCACAGAGTCTGCTTGAGATTCTTTCCTCCTCCCATTCCCTTCTCCCTTGTTCCTCCCCTACTCACGTTCTCTCTCTCTCTCTCTCTCAAATAAATAAATAAAATAAAATCTTTAAAAAAGAGAGAGAGAACACAAAGTGTTTAGCTCAGGCAGAAGGAAACATTACCTAACAAAATTGTTAACAATTTGAATTATTATAAGAAAAATGATTTAAATGTTCTTTCCTTCCATTTATTATTATTGTTAATGATTTATTAGCCCCTGGTAATTAAATGAATGTATGTGCACAATTTTCATAGAATGGTGCTTGCAACACAGTGTATGGTCATATATCTTGTCATTATTTATTCATTAATTCATGTATTCAATAAACATTAATAGAGTGCTCACTTTGGTATTTAATGGTAAACTAGATTAACACTATCTCCAGGCGCCTGGGTGGCTCAGTTGGTTAAGCGACTGCCTTCGGCTCAGGTCATAATCCTGGAGTCCCGGGATCGAGGCCCGCATCGGGCTCCCCGCTCAGCAGGGAGTCTGCTTCTCCCTCTGACCTTCTTCCCTCTTGTGCTATCTATCTCTCATTCTCTCTCTCTCAAATAAATAAATAAAATCTTTAAAAAAAGAAAAAAAAAAACCACTATCTCCCCTCACAGATTTTGCAATCTAATCTCTATTGTAAACTTTGTCTTCACAGATTTTTTTTAAGACTGGTTATATTTCTGGGATAGCTCAGGAGTAGTGTTGCAAAGTAATGGAGCAATGTGTTTAACGGCCTCTCCAAGACCTTTCCATTCACAAGAGTCTTCATATGTTCTAATAAGCCACTTTCAAAGTAAAATCAGAAGTAACTGGACAGCTACTCATCACAACCTTGAACTCAATACTGTGCTCTTTAAATAAGCCAAGGCTCAACGTTGGAGTTCAGAAGGGAAACACCCAGAAGTTGGTCTCAAGCAGCAGTTGAAATATTTTATCCTATACCTACTTCTGAGAGATGGTAAATTGGTTACTGAGGTCATTTCCATAAAGTTTATAAGCTTCTTGGAAATGCAATGATGGACAGAAACCAGATATTATAAGAATTATTCTAGGTGTTTTAAGATCTTATTTATAAGGTTGACCCCATTATCTAGGCTGAGAGAGCCAGTTACCTGATATTCCCAGTGTTTGCTCTCCTTGGGACGGGAAATGACAAAAATGACTTTTAAAATAGTCCTTATTACTATTTTAATGAATATTAAAACATTTATTAAGAATTCATAAAAAACATTAACTAATCTTAAGAAAATTCCTGAAAAAGACTTACACCTGTGAAAACACATAAAGAATCCATGACTGTGGTTCACACTCAGCATTTTATTTTACCACTTTTAATAACATTTGCTGCACTGTATTACATCATAATCTGCCTGTGGCTTGTCTCATGAGGCCAAGCACGAAAATAAAGAAACGGGACCATGTTAAGGGCATTAAAAAAAAAAAATCATGATTAATACTGGAATACTGGTGGGCGCCTGGGTGGCTCAGTTGGTTGGGCGACTGCCTACAGCTCGGGTCATGATCTCGGAGTCCTGGGGTCAGGTCCCTGGGGCTCCCTGCTCAGTGGGGAGTCTGCTTCTCCCTCTGACCCTCCCCCTTCTCATGCTTTCTCACTCTTTCTCTCTCTCTCTAAAATAAATAAATAAAATCTTTAAAAAATACTAGAATACTGGTAAACTTCTAAAAAAAAGAAACATTTTCTGGATTTCTCAAAAGTTGTGGAAATCATCACAGTAATGTTAGAATCATTTCTGGAGAAAAAGAAATGAACAGTATTGGTGTTATGTTAGCATTAAGACATTATTATTATTTATTTATTTTGAAATAAAACCAAAGTGGATGTAATTAGAGTCATTATTCCAGAAGACATTTTCAAAGTTGAACCACCAGGGGTGTCTTTCTTATGACACCATTATTATACCTATGAGAAAACTTCCATTTCTTCCAGTTCATTTCTTCTTCTTTAAATGTATTAGAGATTGATAGGAAGTGATACACACTAATAATTAATACAGACATGATTTCAACCTATCACATCTCCAAAAATAGTATTTATGTACACTGTGACCCATTACTAAAACATCTTTAATAGGGGCACCTGGGTGGCTCAGTCAGTTAAACATCTACCGTCAGCTCAGGTTATGATCTCAGGGTCCTGGGATTGAGCCCCACATAGGGCTCTCTGCTCTGCAGGGAGCGTGCCTCTCTCTCCTCCTCTCCCTGTGTGTGTTTGTTCTATCTCTCTCTCTCTCAAATAAATAAGTTAAAAAATCTTTAAAAAAAAATAAAAAATCTTTAATAGCACATGAGTATGCCTCCTAACAGGAGTAAGGTTTGATGCTTATCCGTAGAGTCCCTACACACTCCTAGGACTAAGTATTGAAAGTCCTAAAAATAATATGAGATCATCTTGTTAATCTAATCCCTAATTTATTCATAAAGGGGAAAGCTGCCTTTAAAAAATGCTGAAACAACTGGGTTTAAACAACAAATTGGGTTTAAAAAATGCTGAAACAACTCTCACATAATATGTAAATTTTCAAAATATTTTGAAGTTCTTTAATATTCTGGTGGATGGAAAAATGATGACATCAACCACTTGCCTAGGTTTGAATTCCAATGCTAAATGTCCAGTGCTATGTATCCTTAGGCAAATGACTTCACTTCTCTGATCTTCCATTATTTCATTTGTGAAATGGTGATAAGACAATCTCTCTCACAGGTGTGATGGTATGGTATTGCATGTAACCATCCCATCAAGTCTGTTTGAACAATTGTATTACCCCCATTTTTTTATAGGAATTGTAGTATCGCTATGTAGCAGAGTACATGGCACATCATATCTAGTGTTCAACAAAATGCTAAAGTGTTTTATTCAGTCTTTATATTTAAAAAATGCTTTCACATATTATCTGCTTAAGTTAAATAAAACATTCTATTCAAGATAGCCTGAAATTAGTTTACAACATCAAACTTAAGCTCTAAGGTGTATTTTAAATGGCCATCCCCTATGTCCATCACTACTTTTACCCATTTGGATGTCTTGCCTGGTTACTTTAGTCGAAACTGAGAAAGTATTCCTGACACTGTTAAATTAAAATCAGGAATGTGGAGGGCACGTGATGTAATGAGCACTGGGTATTATATAAGACTGATGAATCACTGACCTCTACCTCTGAAACCAGTAATATATGTTAATTAATTTGATTTAATATAAGTAAATAAGATATTCATGAGCAACAAAATGATCATTAAGGTAATATTGGATCTCAGCCTTAGGTCTGGAAAATCTGTGAGGTTAGAAAAATCATTCATGGATGAAGAAGAACTTAGTGTACTCCCAATACCTTCATCATTTCAAGTGGACTCTTGTAAAGCATATAGCTCTCTCTTCCTGTCATCCTAAAGCCATAAACATTCATTGAACTTCATCCTCATACTGACAGTATCTCAATAAAAGTTAAAGTTAACTGTAAAAATAAAAATAAAATTAGGAATGCAATCATGTAAACTGGTCTGCAAATTATGTAAAACACTTGGCCTTTTTTTTAGATTTATTTATTTATTTATTCCTTTGAGACAGAGAGATACAGAGAGAGAGAGAGCATGAGCAGGGGGAGTGGCAGAGGGAGAGGGAGAAGCAGGCCCTCCGCTGAGCAGGGAGCTGGATGTGGGACTCATCCCAGGACCCTGGGATCATGACCTGAGCCGAAGGCAGAGGCTTAACCATCTGAGCCACCCAGGCGCCCCAACACATTGTCGTTTTTATCTCAAAAATGTGCTCACTCTATAAAGGACAGTGGCCTTTCACCCTAAACTGTTTCCACAGTGAATGAAAAGAACAAGGTTTATACCACATATAGCTGCTAAATTATACTGTTATTAGCAAGGGAATATCTCTTCTTACAAAGGAACTTCTAACTAGAAGAAACTAAACAATATAGGCTAAAAGAGCACATGAGGTATATATTAGTCTCTAATTACAATAATTTTAATCCAAGCTCTAAAAATGTTCTTAAAATTTATTTTTTGCGATTACTGAAGAAGAGTGTCTCAACAAAAAATACATAGCTAGTGCCTAAATGCCCAATTTATTTCTATTATTGCCAGAAATGTGCATATAAACTAATTTTACGGGTGGGCTCATTGCACCTGTTTTTCAGATGATAGTCTTTAATGAACTGTCTTCTTCAGAAATATGTGCAGTAATAAATATGTAGGCTTTGTGTCAATATCAAGACAACTGACCGTGTCCTATTCAAATATTAAAGTATGAGATTTAGGTATTCTTCGTATGTCTCCAATATAACGTAAGTACTCTGTCAGAATTTAATGACAGCAATGATAGCCTGTGTTTTATTTTTTTAAGATTTTATTTATTTGAGAAGGAGAGAATGAGAGACAGCACAAGAGGGAAGAGGGTCAGAGGGAGAAGCAGACTCCCCGCCGAGCAGGGAGCCCGATGCGGGACTCCAGGATCATGACCTGAGCCGAAGGCAGTCGCTTAACCAACTGAGCCACCCAGGCACCCGATAGACTGTTTTTAAAAAAAAAAAAAAAAACCTTCA
>NW_027397071.1:35874395-35921908 GCF_003265705.2 Callorhinus ursinus
TGAGTGATTCTACATCACACAAATAGTGACTCACGTGCACTCAAATCTCTACACATCCAGGCCAGTTTTCTGGTTTTTGTTTTTCTGGGTTTTTATTTTGTTTTGTTTTGTTTTAATTAAAACAGTAGATTCACCTAGCAAGAAGTTTGGCTGTGAATTTCTTCTTCTTTAATAAGAAAAGGATTCCCTATGTTTTCATAAGATTTCCTAATAGATAATAATTTTTATATTCTTCCTCAGAAATGTAATTCATAAGATGTACTTCTGTATGCTGTGAAGAAAAATATTTTTAGAAATGTGTGCCACTTAATTCCTGTTAATTGTCCATAACAGATGGTATAGGTATTTAATTTATGTGGTCACCTTCATGTGGCCTGCTGACCATTAGCTTTTTGTTTTTATCTGAGGACACTTTCTTGTTCATCACTGAAACCTTGCCTACCTTTCCACTGCATAAAATACTATTTCTAGGGAGAAAAAATGTAAGAGAAATTTTCATGTTACTGAAATTGAGCACGATTTGGTGATTAATTGCATATTTCTCATTACGTTCTCTGCCTGATGTTCAGGGCTCATTACTACAGTGTGAATTCAATGGAACGGGGATCTTAACCAGGTGTGGGTTATTAAAGTGGCAGTGCCCAATTTGAAACTGTTAAAGGAAGTGTATCAAAGTTGATATGTTTAACTATATTCTTCTTCTAGAAAGAAAAGTAGTGCTTGCTCAGGAAAATCACTCACATCCATCAGGTGACAAAGGGATTCAAACTCTTCTCCCTCTGCATAGAGCAGGAGGGAATTGCATCTGTAGTATGCATAGTCCAGCAGTTTCAAACTGACACAAAATATAGTTTATTAAAAAGCATATTTTGGGGTATTCACAAAATTATTCTCACTTTTTACAAAGAAGATGTTTTCCTCACTTAGAAGAAAATAAAAAGTTGAAAGAGTGCATGAGGTGTATATATTAATCTTTAATAGCAATAAATTTAATCCAAGCTCTAAAAAATATTCTCAAAATTTTATTCACTCTAACTAGCTTAAAGATGAGCTAACTTCTTCAGAAACTTGAAAGCATGCTCAAAAAAAAATTGAAAGCGAAGTTTTATTAAATCCCTCATATCTGTATGTAGTTCCACTATAACAACGTCAAGGGCAGGCTCAAGTGATAGACTTAGGCACCACAGTGATGCAGATACATGTCAGATACAGTTTAGGGCCTTCTCATGGTAATTTCTGGTTCGTAATGTTAGATCAACAGCAAGTTTGGCACAAGTCAGAAAAGTAAGGTGGACGGACATAAATTGAGAGTTTGGAGGGAAAATAGTACGTTGTGTAGAGTTTGGCAGTTTATAAAGCAATTCATAATCCAATCCTGCACAATCTTTCTGGGAGCCAGGTAGAATGGCTCCCATTTTACACAAAAATAAACTCAAGTTCAAGAGCATAAATTTCTTGCCCCAAATCCTGTATCTAGTTAACAATAGAATGTGGACTGGAACCCTTCCCTTCTCTCTCCACTTGTACATAGATTGTTCATAAGTAGCTAAAATAACTTTTTGCAGAGATATAGCATTCTTTGAGGATGTAATTGACACAGTTGCCATCTTACTGTCTCTTACCTGTGTACTGAAAGGCAGTGAAGGGTCAAATTATATTTTGCTATGGTTTCTCAGCAATTGGAGAATGGCAAAAGAAACTGGTGAATGGCCCTGTTACTAGGAAAGATTCAGAGTGGGAAAAAAAAGAGTGTTATATTCTGTTATACACAAGACTGCCACGTGCACACACACACACACACACACACACATATATGTATATATATATATAGCTTAACCAGAATGAGGCTTGGAAAAGCATTTGCTTTTTATTAATTTTTGTACAAATTAGCTTGTTCCACTACTGATTATATGAATTTGTGTAAGTAGAAAGTGAGGAATTTCTATCAGTTAAAATGAGAATACTGACTGGTAAAAAGAAGAACTGAGATTTCAATTGGTCTCAATTATTTTCAATGAAATGAGTTTATATCCCAGAAGATTGGCTCAAAACAGAGAAGGAAGAAGATGGGGGGAATATCAAGTAATGGTGGAGACGGGGAGCTATTTAGAGGAAATTTGAAGTTCTGAATACATATAATTAAAAGGATACCAAGCCTTTGTTAAACAACCACTTTGGGTATTGCAGAATAAGGCTAGTTATAACATATGAAATGTACAGTTTTTCTAGTTCCCAAACAGTTGAATATTATCCATTTTGTATGGCTCAAATTACCAGCAGAAGCAGAAGCTGTGTATCTTAGGCTCTGGATATCTCAGCCTCAGAGCAAATATGCACATATATCACAGTTCTGTCCCTTATAAACTATGGAGGCTGGGTAATGTGTTTAACTATTGAACCTTAATTTATTTGTCTATAAAATGGAAATAGCAGTACCTATATCAGTGGTCCTTCAAGGGAGAGAGACAAGGTTATATATGTCAAATATTTAGCACCATCGTTGGCAGATATCAATGACTCAATAAATGCTAACTATTATTATCGTTAAGTCCCATGTCTATGAAGATCCTGTAGAGTGGTTGGGAGAGACAAAATATATACATGATCCAGAATCAAGTGCAAAGTTGGGTAACTGTTATTGCAAACACATAGAAAGGAATTAGGAGATAAAATATCCTGGGTGGAGGAGCAGTTGGAAGAAATTTAGGGAGTTCTTCCATATAGAGATAGCCCTAAGCTCAATGTGGGCCTTCAAAGACCTGTAGGATGTGGAGTAGGCCTGGACAGCTGGGTTTGATGACTCCTGTGAACACAGCAGAAGAGTTTTACAGATCCTGCATCTGAGGGCAAGTACACCTGCTGTCTGAAGAGGTGTGCACATAAATGTAGCTAAAAGGAAGTATATATTGAGCACAAACTTTAGCCAAGCACTGCTCTATGTGCTTTATAACTAGCACATCAAATGCTTTTAACCACCTCATGAGGCAGGTACTGTGATTATCTCCATTTTATAGACAAGAAAAATGAGCGTAGAGAATTTAACTAAATTACCTAAGACTCCACGCTCAGCTAGTAAATGGCAAAGTGGGGAAAGAGCCCCATGTTCACCTTATTAATAGATAATCCATATGGTGTTCTGTGTTTCTGTGATCCAACATTGCTTCGGGGGTAGGGTGGGGCAGGGAATGTGGCATTGTTTAGTTAAAATATATTTGGAAGGGTAGTAGCCTTCAGCAACAGAAAGAAGGATATCAATTACTTAAAAATTCAATTTTATCACATCAGTCTTGTCCTAGCATTGCTATAACTAGCATTTGCTCAGTTATAATTTGACTAAACCAGCAAAAGAGAAAATTTTGAAATATAAAAATCCCACCTACACTATGATGGCATTATAAAAATCTGTGCATAGCAAATCATATTTCTATTTCCTCCTTATAAAATAATAACTATGTGGAAACATGGGTGTTGGAATTTAGCTATGTCTGAAAATGGATTTCACATTGCGGCTAAATCTGTCTGCTTCACCATTTGTACTTCATCCCAACTTGGAATAATTTCTAGTTCATTTATTTTATATAGAAAACTTACACTAAAATGATAGTTTAAATATAAAGGGTGGTTCAAATATAGGAAACCTGCAAAGTTCTGTTGAGTTCTCAAATAACTCCTGATTTTCCAGTTGCAATTTATTAAATTTACCCTCATTATCCTCACTTTATCCCTCCAACAAGAGGTCTTTAGGCCATTTTATGGTCCTGTGGATATTAGCACTCCTAATAGGGGTTGGATATGAAGTAAGAGAAGGTGAAATTTAAATCAGCCTATTTTCCTGCTACTTTATTAGTTTTAAACTGAATCTTTTGACTGGGTCAGAAAATTAGCAGCTCTCATAGAAGTATGATTTATTTTTGATGTAACATATCCAATTTTTGCTCTTTCTTTTTTCAGCTATATCAAAAAGAGTTTATTTGATCCCATAGTACCTTATACAAGCCCATGCTTGGCCATGCTCTAGGAAGCATTATGTGAGTTTAATGAAGGGGGTCTGTGCTTTGAGTGTTATATTCAGTTATACACAAGACTGCCACGTGCACATGGCTTCCTTAACTTCAGGTCAGCCCCTCTTTCTACCCAGATTGCATGTGACAACTTCGGTGGCGACTTAAATTTGTCTCCATTTCTCAGCCTTCCCCAGTATCCCAGCTCTTCTCACGCTGCCATGTTTTTCACATTATGCTCCATCTTTTTGCACTGCCTTGTCCTCTCATTCTTTCTTTTTTTTTTTTTTCATTCTTAGCTTGGCATACAGTCATGTATCCATCAACTGCCTGCTCAAATAATGCCTTTCCTAATTAGCCAGGATATTGACTGTTCTCTGTGCTCCTGTAGGATTCCATTCATACTCTTTATTATTCATCATGTTATCTATCTCCCACATTAGATCATGAGTTCCTTGACATACACTGTATGGTAGCTCAGTGTCTGGCCTGTAGTGAAAGCCCACAACAGGTTTTCTGAATAAAAATTAATACAGCTAACTTGTTTGAGTGTTCCCTCCATGTTAGGAAATGTCAGGCAGGCAGGCAACTTCTATGCATTACCCACTTACTCCTCAATATGATTCTCTGAATTAGGTATTCTTATTATCCCCATTTTCAGATGAGGAAACTGAGACACTGGGAGATTAAGTAAATTGCTCAAGGTTACTCAGTGAACAGGTTGCAAAGCCAGGGATTTCAGTTCTAGTAATGACTTCAGAGGCTTTTTCACTCTCTACGGCCATTCTGAGTGGATGAAGAAATGAATGAATCACCGCATGCCTGAATTGCACATTTAGACTTTGCTTATGCATACATGAAAATCTGGTAGGCCCACTTATTTACTGAACATATGTTACATGCTAGACATGGGAGACACAGCTGTTGCCTTCAAAAGATTCAAAAAGAAGGAGACATTTTGTCAATAGCGGGTAAAAAGCTGTTATGCTTATCCTTGAAGCAAAAGAGACACAATAGTGAGCAATCACTTCTACACAGTTTGGAATAGTAAAACCTTTATGGATGACACTTACATCTTAAAGAATGAGAAGATGTTTTATCAGATGAGACAAAGAGGAAGGGAAGATGAGGTGGAGGGAGCTACAAGGGCAAAAACATCAAGGCTCTCATCACTTCAAGTTCAAAATATAAATACAACTAAATGACAGTCATCATCAAAAAAACATTTCCCGTAGTTCTGTCAGATATCGGAAACCATCCATCATTCATGTTCATCTCATTTTAGTTCTTGATGTCTAGACTAAGTTCTTGATTTTCCTGGATCATCTCATTAACTTTTAAATATGCTCCAGTCTCTCTCATTACAAAGGTAATGAGTAAAAGAGTATGTATTGCATTATTCCATTTATATGAAATTACAAAGCAGACCAAATTACTCCGTGGTGAAAAATTGTAAGAACAGTGGTTGCCTCTATTTTCTGGGCAGTGGGGGAGTATTTTCTGGTTAAGCAGCATAACTTAGTGAATAGTTATTAGTTTATGCCCCATCTCCATTATAAATTCTGTACTAGCGATGATACTGACATAGTTGTTTTCTTCCTGATATTAGCGAAAATATCTTCCATGTTTCTCACCTAGATAAACTAAGAGATCACTGGAGAAGAAAAAGAAGTCCAAAAATAGAACCATGTTTACATAGTTAATTGATTTTTTTTTGACAAAAGGTCTAATAATTCAATGGGAAATAGAAAGTCTTCCCCAAATGGCACTGATACAACTATATAAACATATGAAAAAAAAATGAAGCACAATCCTTCTCTCAAGCCACACATAAATATTGAGAATGATGTCTAAATATAAGGGAGGAAATTATAAAGTTTAAAGGAGAAGAGATAGGAGATCATATCCTGGTTTTAGGAAAATATTTCTTCGACAATAAATGAAAGAGAAAAAACAGAAAACGGAAAGATAATTCATAAATTGGGCTCCATTAAATAGACTTCTTTTCAGATAGATTCACTAAGAAAATTAAGGGGTAAGCCACAGATTTGCAAGAAAATATTCATAATGCATGTATACCTGACAAAGAACTTATATGCAGGATATATTGAAAACCTCTACATGTCAATAATAAAATAACAAACCAATAAAAGCCGAGCAAAGACTTGAACAGATAGCATACAAAAAAGCTTAATAAACAAATGTCTAAAAAGAATAGGAGAAATTGCTCAACATCATTTGTCATCAAAGCAAAGCAAATCAAAACTACAATGACATACTACTTTACATGCACTATAATAGCTAAAATTTAGACTGTCAACAACAAATACTGTCAAGCATGAAGAATAATTGGAACTCTGGTATGTTGCTGGTGCAGTATAAAATGTTAAAACCACCTTGGCAACTGACAATGTCTTGTAAAGTTAATCATATACCTACCCTATGGCCCATCAATTCTACACTTTGGTATTTACCACCTCCCTGCCCAAAAAACGGAAAACATCTACACACCAAGAAAAAGCTCTTTTATTTTGGCTTTATTCATAACCCCAAACTAAAAAGCCCAAATGTTCATAAACAGAAAAATGCATAAGCAAATTATAGACTCATACAAAGAGCGATTTAGCACCAACAAAAATGAAAAGACTTGGACTATAGAAATGAGAACAATGTTGATATAAAAAGGAATATGAGAAAATTTTCTAGGGTGATAGAAACATTCTCTATATTGATCAGAATGCTGGTTACATGGTTTTATACATTTGTCAAAACTCATTAAAATGTTCTTTTAATATCCTTGCACTTCACTGCAGGTAAATTTTACCTAAATGTAATTTTATCTCAATACGAAACATATAAAATAGTAAAACTTAATATGCCTTGGAATCCTTGTACATTGCTGGTAGGAATGTAAAAACAGTTCAACTGATGTGGAAAACAGTTTGAAAGTTCCTCAAAAATGAAGCACAGAATGACCATATGACCCAGCATTTCAACTCCTAGATACATACCCAAAACAGCTGAAAACAAGCACTCAAACAAGTACATTGTACATGCCCGTTCCTAGCAGTGCTCTTCACAGTAGCCAGAACACAGCCCAGATGGTCATCAACAGATAAATGGATAAACAAATTGTGATATACGCATACAAGGGAGTATTGTTCAGCCATAAAAAAATGACATACTGATACATCCTACACATGGATAAACCTCAAAAATATTATGCCAAGTGAAAGAAGTCAGACTCGAAAGGTCCCATGTTGTATGATTCCATGTATATGAAATAGCCAGAAAAGGTAAATCCACAGGGACAGATACACATCGGTGGTTGCTGAGAGCTGGGGGTAGGTGGGAATGGGAAGAAATTGCTTAACGGCTGTGGAGTCCTGTGTTGGTGCGCTGGAAATATTTTGGAACTGAACAGAGGTAGTGATTACACAACATCATGAAGGCACTAAACGCCGTGGGATTGTTTACTTTAAAATGGTGACTTTACTTTAGATGAATTTCTCCTCATAAGCTTTTGGTGAATGTCTCCTCAATAAGCTTTTTAAAAGGAATACTTCATATTGCATTGTCAAATTAAAAATTCTGAAGTGCAGTAATGAATGTCTAAATGTTTGATCAGAGTACTTTCCAAACCTGAGGATCTACATTTTTCTGATGCTTTTATTATGGAGAGAGAAAAACATGCTCTTACATGTTTTCACTTTTTATTGAAGTAAAATATATATACAGAAAAGTACCTAAAAGTATGGCATGACAATTTTTCTCAAACCCAACATACCTTATCACTAGCCCCAATATCAAGACAGCACAGCATTTCTTGATTTTATTAAAGTTTAATTTATTAGTGTTTTTGTTTTAAATGATTTGTGCCTTTTATGTCCTGCTTAAGAAAAATCTTTGCCTACCACAAGTTTACAAAAATATTCTACTATATTTTCTCTTTATATGTATGTTATATTATCACATTTATTTTAGCTATTGATCTAGAATTGAATATTTGGTGTAGCATAAGGACCGAGATACTTTTTAATCACATATAGATATGGACTTGACCCAATACTATTGAAAAGATCACTCATTTCTCACTATATTTCAGTATTGTCTTTATTATAAATTGAGTGGTTATGTAAGTATGGAATTTCTGTCTTATCTAATTGGTCAGTTTGTTTATACTTGTGCTAATACCAATTTGTTATAATAATTATGGTTTCATGATAATCATTGATGTCTGTACTGTAAGTACTAAAGATTGGTTCTTTAAGAATATCTAGGTAAAATTGTACGCTTTGCATATCCATGCTTTTATATATATATTTTTAAAGATTTTATTTATTTGAGAGAGAGAGAATGAGAGAGAGAGAGAGCACATGAGAGGGGGGAGCGTCAGAGGGCGAAGCAGACTCCCTGCCGAACAGGGAGCCCGATGCGGGACTTGATCCAGGAACTCCAGGATCATGACCTAAGCCGAAGGCAGTCGCTTAACCAACTGAACCATCCAGGCACGCCATGCTTTTATATTTTTAGTAAAGAAAATTTTCATTATATCACCCATCCTTATTGTGAAATAGGAAAAATATAGAAAGGTACAAAATGGAAAACTATTACTCATATTACACTTCCCAGAATTACCAAATTTTATCATTTGAGACATTCTATTGTTTCTGCTTATTTTTGGAATTCAGATCAAATAATATATTGAAATTGCATTGCCTGGTTTTTCAAACATCAGATTTGTGCTTATACAATCAATGTAATAATTTTATTATAAAAAGAGGCATAGAATATTAGAAATATTTTTAAATATTCATTTATCATTATTAAAATTTTGCCAGATTCACTGACAGATTTTAAATGCTTTTTCTCATACGATTATGATATAATTATGTTTAAACATCCTGAACTGAAACTTCACATATCATAGTAAAAAGATATAAAGTAGAATTCCTCATAGAAAATGTCTTCAACAGAGTAGTTTATGGACTTCTCACAATTAAAAAAATTCAATGACTCTGGGGCGCCTGGGTGGCTCAGTTGGTTAAGCGACTGCCTTCGGCTCAGGTCATGATCCCGGAGTCCCGGGATCGAGTCCCGCATCGGGCTCCCAGCTCAGCGGGGAGCCTGCTTCTCCCTCTGACCTTCTCCCCTCTCATGCTGTTTCTCTCTCTCTCTCTCTCAAATAAATAAATAAAATTCAAAAAAAAATAAATAAATAAATAAATAAAAAAATTCAATGACTCAAGCAATTTTTATGAGTTTTAAAGATGCATAATGTCATTGTTCAGGTTCCTTGATGATGAAAATGGTAATTATGGTTCTCAAATCTACTTTAATTTTTAGGATTTGAGAAAATGAGAAAAAAAATGTGTTTTTGGATAATTCTTCTCCAACCAGTTAAACAGTTTAGCCCACTGAAACAATTACTGGATTAGAACATTGTTGGTTATTATCTAGGTGGAATTCAAATTTGCAATATGGTCTATCCAAATGGGGGGCAAGCTGGAAATTTATAAACAAATTTCTTAGAACTTGCAAAATGCATGAGAAAGAACTGCTGAGGAAAGGACAGTCATTTACTCATACATTATTAAGTCTAGCTAATAGATACTAAATTCTTTAATCTGTGGTCCAAAGTCTGAAAAGGAAAAATACCCAGCCCTAATTCTGTTGTGTCCTGTCAGTCTGTATGAACATATGCATTTATTTAGCATCCCTTGGTCAGCAAGAGTAGTTCTTAACAATTATTATAAAATTTTGGGTGTGTAGTTTATTTTCTGATTTTCTTTCTTGTATATTGATTTTTTTTCCCTATTACTCTCATGTACTTCGCTATATATAAAATCCTTGGGTTACTGCCTTTTTTATCTCATACCTCTTGGATACTCTTCTAGCATTTATTAGAGTGGAGGCTTTAGCCTTTGCAACTTAGCTATTATTTTCTTAAGCATCTATATGATTTTTTTCCTTTATCATGGAAAGTAAAATATTTTATGAACTTGTATCTATGTATGGAACTCTGTGGATTTATTTTACAACTCAGCCTTTTACTTTGTATATTTATTTTTCCCCCTCTCCCATGGCTTATATCATTATTTATTGCTTCACTTTCAATTAGCTTGTTTCTAAGATAGACTTATTCAAATTAAATTTCATTTCATTATCAGCCATAGCTTTCATCTTTTCCTTTGTCAGATTCACTTTTGGCCATTCTCCCTGCATGATCAGGGAATATTTCATGTTTGTTAACCATGTCACCAATTATGTCTTTAGTGGCAATTCTTTTAGGTTTTTAATGTTTCTGATGCTTATTTCATTATACTCATGCACTTATTTTAATTTGTCCTTTTCTTTGCATCTCTCACTTTTGTCTTATACTGATTTGTTTAAATCTTAACCAGCCTGAACTCTCCTTTTCCTCTGTTGTCCAACACCATGTCTCATGCATTGTATTGAGACTACATTCTCTATGCAGCACCTTGAGTAATCTTTTTAAATCATAAATCTAATCATGCGATTTCCTTGATTAAAATTCTCAATAAATTCCAATTGCATTTAGTAAAAACAAACAAGCAGACAAAATGTCTGAAAAGACCCAGCACAAATGTGTTCCTATCCATGTTTTTATCTTCATAACTAGGAATCCTGCTCCTTTTTAAGTGTTTCACATATGCTTATTTAATGTGAAATTATATTTCTATATGCACAGCATCACAAAAGCATATTAATATTTTTAAAAGATATTTCATGCCTTGCACATTGAACTATTAAAATCCAAATACTCATAGATTTTTCTCAAGTATTTTTATAATGCTGAGAGTCTATTGGTTAGAAAATGTCCAAGTGTATTAAAGTACAGACTTATACTTCTCTCATAGTATTTATATGTTTGCTTCAGTGTTTTCCTGTATTCCTCTCACAAACAAAACTAGACATAATAAATTAAATAGACTGGCAGCCTCTGATATACTTCAATAATTAGATTAAAATTGACATGATCATAAACCCAGGCCTCCAGGATATTTCCATTTTTTAATAAATTTTATTTTTTAGAACAGTTTTATCTTCACAGTAAAACTGAGAGAAAAGTATAGAGTTCCTATGTGTCCCCTGTCCCCACACATGTACAGCCTCCCTCACTGTGAACATCCCCTGCCAGAGAGGTACATTTGCTACAATTTATAAACCTACAATGACTCATAATTATCTCCTTAAGTCTATAATTTATATTAGGTTTCACTTTTGGTGTTGTACATTCTATAGGTTCTGATAAAGTTATAATGACATATATCGACCATTATTAAATGATATCATACAGAATTGTTTCACTACTCTGAAAATTCTAGTGACCCACATACTCATCCCTGCCCACCCCATCCCCTAGCCACAGCTTTTGGCATCATTGATTTTTTACTATTCCCATAGTTTTGCCCTTTCCAGACTGTTATGTAGTTAGAATCATAAAGTATGCAATCTTTTCATTGTGGCTTCTTTTACTTAGTAATATGCACTTAAGTTTTCTCTATTTTTTTCATGGCTGATAATTTATTTCTCTTATGTGCTAAAAAATACTCCATTGCATGGATGGACTACAGTTTATCTATTCACCAATTGAAGGACATCTTGGTTACTTCCAACTTATTTTTTTTATTTTTTATTGTTATGTTAATCACCATACATAACATCATTAGTTTTTGATGTTGTGTTCCATGATTCATTGTTTGTGCATAACACCCAGTGCTCCATGCAGAACGTGCCCTCTTTAATACCCATCACCAGGCTAACACATCCTCCCACCCCCCTCCCTTCTAGAACCCTCAGTTTGTTTTCCAGAGTCCATCATCTCTCATGGTTCGTCTCCCCCTCCGATTTCCCCCCTTCATTCTTCCCCTCCTGCTATCTTCTTTTTTTTTTCTTAACATATATTGCATTATTTGTTTCAGAGGTACAGATCTGTGATTCAACAGTCTTGCACAATTCACAGCGCTCACCATAGCACATACCCTCCCCAATGTCTATCACCCAGCCACCCCATCCCTCCCACAACGCCCACACTCCAGCAACCCTCAGTTTATTTCCTGAGATTAAGAGTTCCTCATAGAAGTGAGGTCATATGATACATGTCTTTCTCTGATTGACTTATTTCACTGAGCATGACACCTTCCAGTTCCATCCACGTCGTTGCAAATGGCAAGATCTCATTTCTTTTGATGGCTGCATAATATTCCATTGTATAGATAGATAGATAGATAGATAGATAGATAGATAGATAGATAGATAGATAGATACCACATCTTCTTTATCCATTCATCTGTCGATGGACATCTTGGCTCTTTCCACAGTTTGGCTATTGTGGACGTTGCTGCTATAAACATGAGGGTGCACGTACCCCTTCACATCCCTACATTTGTATCTTTGAGGTAAATACCCAGTAGTGCAATTGCTGGATCATATGGTAGCTCTATTTTCAACTTTTTGAGGAACCTCCATATTGTTTGCCAGAGTGGTTGCACCAGGGTGCATTCCAACCAACAGTGTAGAAGGGTTCCCCTTTCTCTGCATCCCCGCCAACATCTGTCGTTTCCTGACTTGTTAATTTTAGCCATTCTGACTGGTGTGAGGTGGTATCTCATTGAGGTTTTGGTTTGGATATCCCTGATGCCGAGCGGTGTTGAGCACTTTTTCATGTGTCTGTTGGCCATTTGGATGTCTTATGGAAAAATGTCCGTTCATGTCTTCTGCCCATTTCTTGATTCGATTATTTGATCTTTGGGTGTTGAGTTTGATGAGTTCTTTATAGATTTTGGATACTAGCCCTTTATTTGATATGTCATTTGCAAATATTTTCTCCCATTCTGTCGGTTGTCTTTTGGTTTTGTGGACTGTTTCTTTTGCTGTGCAAAAGTTTTTTATCTTGATGAAGTCCCAATAGTTCATTTTTGCCCTTGCTTCCCTTGCCTTTTGTGATGTTTCTAGAAGAAGTTGCTGCAGCTGAGGTCAAAGAGGTGGCTGCTTGTGTTCTCCTTTAGGATTTTGATGGACTCTAGTCTCACATCAAGGTCTTTCAACCCTTTGGGGTCTATTTTTGTGTGTGGTGTAAGGAAATGGTCCAGTTTCATTCTTCTGCATGTGGCTGTCCAATTTTCCCAACACCATTTGTTGAAGAGACTGTCTTTTTTCCATTGGACATTCTTTCCTGTTTTGTCAAAGATGAGTTGACCATAAAGTTGAGGGTCCATTTCTGGGCTCTCTATTCTGTTCCACTGATCTATGTGTCTGTTTCTGTGCCAGTACCATACTATCTTGATGATGACAGCTTTGTAATAGAGTTGGAAGTCCAGAATTGTGGTGCTGCCAGCTTTGCTTTTCTTTTTAAACATTCCTCTGGCTATTCGGGGTCTTTTCTGGTTCCATACAAATTTTAGGATTATTTGTTCCATTTCCTTGAAAAAAGTGGATGGTATTTTGATGGGGATTGCATTGAGTGTAGATTACTCTAGGTAGCATTGACATCTTCACAATATTTGTTCTTCCAATCCATGAGCAAGGAACATTTTTCCATTTCTTTGTGTCTTCTTCAATTTCTTTCATGAGTATTTTATAGTTTTCTCAGTACAGATCCTTTGCCTCTTTGGTTAGATTTATTCCTAGGTACCTTATGGTTTTGGGTGCAATTATAAATAGGATCAACTCCTTAAATTCTCTTTCTTCTGTTTTGTTGTTGGTGTATAGGAATGCCACTGATCTGTGCATTGATTTTATATCCTGTCACTTTACTAAACTCCTGTATGAGTTCTAGCAGTTTGGGGATGGAGTCTTTTGGGTTTTGCACATAAAGTATCATATCATCTGCAAAAAGTGAGAGTTTGACTTCTTCTTTGCTGATTTGGATGCCTTTTATTTCTTTTTGTTGTCTGATTGCTGTGGCTAGGACTTCCAATACTATGTTGAATAGCAGTGGTGATAGTGGACATCCCTGCCATGTTCCTGACCTTAGGGGGAAAGCTCTCAGTTTTTCCCCATTGAGAATGATATTTGCTTTAGGTTTTTCATAGATGGCTTTTATGATATGGAGGTATGAACCCCCTGTACTCTGAAGAGTTTTGATCAAGAAAGGATGCTGTAATTTGTCAAATGCTTTTTAGCATCTTTTGAGAGAATCATATGATTCTTGTTCTTTCTTTTGTTAATGTATTTTATCACATTGATTGATTTGCAGAGGTTGAACCAAACTTGCAGCCCAGGGATAAATCCCACTTGATTGTGGTGAATAATCCTTTTAATGTACTGTTGGATCCTATTGGCTAGTATTTTGGTGAGAATTTTTGCATCCATGTTCATTAAGGATATTGGTCTGTAATTCTCCTTTTTGATGGGGTCTTTGTCTGGTTTGGGGATCAAGGTAATGGTGGCCTCATAAAACAAGTTTGGAAGTTTTCCTTCCATTTCTATTTTTTGGAACAGTTCAGAAGAATAGGTATTAATTCTTCTTTAAATGTTTGGTAGAATTCTCCTGGGAAGCCATCTGGCCCTGGGCTTTTATTTGTTGGGAGATTTTGATGACTGCTTCAATTTCCTTAGTGGCTATAGGTCTGTTCAGGTTTTTTATTTATTCCTGGTTCAGTTTTGGTAGTTGATACATCTCTAGGAATGCATCCATTTCTTCCAGGTTATCTAATTTGCTGGCATAGAGTTGCTCATAATATGTTCTTATAATTGTTTGTATTTCTTTGGTGTTGGTTGTGATCTCTCCTCTTTCATTCATGATTTTGTTGATTTGGGTCATTTCTCTTTTCTTTTGGATAAGTCTGGCCAGGGGTTTTTCAATCTTGTTAATTCTTTCAAAGAACCAGCTCCTAGTTTCATTGATTTGTTCTGCTGTTCTTTTGGTTTCTAGTTCATTGATTTCTGCTCTGATCATTATTATTTCTCTTCTCCTGCTGGGTTTAGGCTTTATTTGCTGTTTTTTTCTCTAGCTCCTTTAGGTGTAGGGTTAGGTTGTATATTTGAGACCGTTCTTGTTTCTTGAGAAAGGCTGGTATTGCTATATACTTTCCTCTCAGGACTGCCTTTGCTGCATTCCAAAGATTTTGAACAGTTGTGTTTTCATTTTCACTGGTTTCCATGAATTTTTTTAATTCTTCATTAATTTCCTGATTGACCCATTCATTCTTTAGTAGGATGCTCTTTAGTCTCCATGTATTTGAGTTCTTTCTGACTTTCCTCTTGTGATTTAGTTCTAGTTTCAAAGCATTGTGGTCTGAAAATATGCAGGGAGTGATCCCAGTCTTTTGGTACCGGTGGAGACCTGATTTGTGACCTAGGATGTGATCTATTCTGGAGAATGTTCCATGGACACTAGAGAAGAAAATGTATTTCTTGCTTTGGGACGGAATGTTCTGAATATATCTGTGAAGTCCATTTGGTCCAGTGTGTCATTTAAAGCCTTTATTTCCTTGTTGATCTTTTGTTTAGATGATCTGTCCATTTCAGTGAGGGGGGTGTTAAAGTCCCCCACTATTATTGTATTGTTCTCAATGTGTTTCTTTGCTTTTGTTATTAATTGCTTTGTATAATTGGCTGCTCCCATGTTAGGGGCATAGATATTTACAATTGTTAGATCTTCTTGTTGGATAGACCCTTATATAGGATATAGTGTCCTTCTTCATCTCTTATTAGTCTTTGGTTTATAATCTAATTTGTCTGATATAAGGATTGCCACCCCAGCTTTCTTTTGGTGTCATTAGCATGGTAAATGGTTTTCCACCCCCTCACTTTCAATGTGGGGGTGTCTTTGGGTCTAAAATGAGTCTCTTGCAGACAGCATATTGATGGGTCTTGTTTTTTAATCCAATCTGATAACTTGTGTCTTTTGATTGGGGCATTTAGTCCATTTACATTCAGGGTAACTATTGAAAGGTATGAATTTAGTGCCATTGTATTGCCTGTAAGGTGACTTTTACTGTATAGTGTCTGTGTTCCTTTCTGGTCTATGCTGCTTTTAGGCTCTCTCTTTGCTTAGAGGACCCTTTTCAATATTTCTTGTAGGGCTGGTTTCGTGTTTGCAAATTCCTTTAGCTTTTATTTGTCCTGGAAGCTTTTTATCTCTCCTTCTATTTTCAGTGATAGCCTAGCTGGATATAGTATTCTTGGCTGCATATTTTTCTCGTTTAGTGCTCTGAATATATCATGCCAGTCCTTTCTGGCCTGCCAGGTCTCTGTGGATAGGTTCTGTTGCCAATCTAATGTTTCTACCATTATAGGCTACATATCTCTTCTCTCGAGCTGCTTTCAGGATTTTCTCTTTGTCTCTGAGACTCGTAAGTTTTACTATTAGATGTCAGGGTGTTGACCTATTTTTATTGATTTTGAGAGGGGTTCTCTGTGCCTCCTGGATTTTGATGCCTGTTTCCTTCCCCAAATTGGGGAAGTTCTCTGCTATAATTTGCTTCAATATACCTTCTGCCCCTCTCTCTCTTTCTTCTTCTCCTGGGATCCCAGTTATTCTAACGTTTCATCTTATGGTATCACTTATCTCTCGAATTCTGCCCCGTGATCCAGTAGTTGTTCATCTCTCTTTTTCTCAGCTTCTTTATTTTCCATCATTTGGTCTTCTATATCACTGATTCTTCTGCCTTATTTATCCTAGCAGTTAGTGCTCCCATTTTTGATTGCACCTCATTAATAGCCTTTTTGATTTCAACTTGGTTAGATTTTAGTTCTTTTATTTCTCCAGAAAGGGTTTCTCTAATAACTTCCGTGTTTTTTTCAAAGCCCAGCTAGTATCTTTAAAATCATGATTCTGAACTCTAGGTCCGACATCGTACTAATGTCCGTATTGAGTAGGTCCCTGGCAGTCGGTACTACCTCTTATTCTTTTTGTTGAAGTGATTTTTCTGTCTTGTCATTTTGTCCAGTGGAGAATAGATGAATGAGAGAACAAAATTCTAACAGGGTAACAATGTCCCTGGAAAATATACTCTAAACAAATCAGAAAAGACCTGAAGAAAGGGAGAGAAAGAAAAAAAAAAAAACAGAAAAAGAAAAAGATAAAAACAAAACAAAAACAGAACAAAACAAAACAAAAATACAGAATACGATCAAATATGATCAGGCTGGTGCATAGATCAGTGCCACACACTAGATTTTGGGTGTATTTTGTTCTGTTAGAAGAAAGTGCCTCCCAAAATGTTAACGAAATAAAAACTTATATATGTAAAAAATAAGGGTTGATACAATGAAGGGATGGAATATGACTGTAAAGATGAAAATTATAAAAAAAATTATAAAAGGAATTGATAAGATAAGAATTTGTTTGAAAAATGAAAGAAGAGGATTTAAAAAAAGAGAGGGAAAAATGGGAGAGAATATGAACAGGCAGGAGACTAGAATAAAGAGATACATACACTAGAGATTTAGGGTATATTTTGATCTGTTAGAAAAAACTGTATCTCAAAATTTTAAAGATAGAACAACTTATATATATATATGCCAAAAATAAGGGTAACTACTATGAAGGGAAATAATATGACTCTAAAAGTGAAAAATAAAAATGTTTTTTTAAAAAAGGGATTGATAAGATATTGGTTGAAAAGGAAAAAAGAAAAATAAAAAAAAAGACAGTTAAAAAAAATGAACTTTGAAAGACTAAAGAATCATGGTAAAAAAGCCATGAATTCTATGTGCAGTATTTCCCTAGCGCTGGAATTCTGCCGTTTTCATTGATGGGTAAACTTGGTCTTGGCTGGCTGTTCTTGCTGATCTTCTGGGGGAGGGGCCTGTTGCCCTGGTTCCCAAATGTCTTTGCTGGAGGCGGAATTGCCCCGCCCTTGTCAGTCCAGGGTAAGTAATCTGCCCGGGTTTGCTCTCCGGAGCTTTTGTTCCCTGCAAGCTTTCGGTACAGCTTTGGAGGATGAGAGTGAAAATGGTGGCCTCCCAATCTCTGCCCTGGAGGAGCCGAGAACTCGGGGCCCCACTCCTCAGTGCGCCCCCAGAGAAAAGCAGTCAATCACTCCCATCTCCCTGATCTCTGGCCGCACTCCATGTTCACCCGGCCTGTGGCCGAGCGTTTCTATCTCTGGCGCACGACCCCGTGTGGAGTCTCCAAACCCAGCAGATCCCTGTGGTGTGCTCTCACACCACTCCTCCCGGGGGAGGAATGGGAGTCTCCCCGCATCTGCCTCTTGTTGGGTCCCTGCTAGAGGAACATTGACCTGACTGTGCCGCGGATCACAGTTTATGGCAACCCCGAGCTGAGAGCTCGCGCCTTGGCTCTGTCTCTGCACCTGGCTTCATTGCTCCAATACCTGGAAGCTCTGTCGCACTCAGGCACCCCCGGTCTTCCTGTGACCCCGAGGGTCCTGAGACCACACTGTCCTGTGAGGTTTCCACCCCTGCTTAGCCACTGGAGCGACGTCCCTCAGCGGAGCCAACTTCTAAAAATCCTGATTTTGTGCTCTGCAGCTCTATCACTTGCCAGAAGCGGCCGATGGAGCCCCCCTCCCCCGCCATCTATCCTCCCGAATATTGCCTCGAATTCACTTCTCCGCATGTCCTACCTTCCAGTAAGTGGTCGCTTTTCTGTTCAGAGAGTTGTTGCTATTCTTTTCTTCGATCTCCTGTTGAGTTTGTAGGTGTTCAGAATGGTTTGATCCCTATCCAGTTGAATTCCTGAGACCAGACGAAATCCAGGTCTCCTACTCCTTCGCCATCTTGCTCTGTCCCCCAATTGCTTCCAACTTTTGAGAATTATTTTTTAAAAGCTGCAATAAATAAATGTGTAGAGGTTTTATTTGTGTATGTAAGTTTTCAACTCATTTGGATAAACACCAATTAGTGTAATTGCTGGATCATATGGTAAGAGTATGTTTAGTTTTGTGAGAAACTGCCAAACTGTCTTCCAAAGTGGCTGTGCTATTTTGCATTTCCACCACTCGTGAATAAGAGTTCCTGTTGCTCCACATTCCTACCAGGATTTGGTGTTGTCATTGTTTTGGATTTTAGCCATTTTAATAGGCATGTAATCATTCCCATTGCTGTTTTAATTTGCAAATCCCTAATAACATATGATGTTGAACATCTTATATACTTACTTGCCATCAGTGTATCTTTTTAGTTGATGTATCTTTTCAGATATTTTGTCCATGTTGTAGTAGGGTTATTCATTTTCTTATTGTTGAGTTCTTAAAAGTTCTTTATATATTTTGGATAAAAGTTCTTTATCAGACATATCTTTGGCAAATCTTTTCTCCCAGTCTATGGCTTGTCTTATCATTCTCTTGATATTGTCTTTTGCAGAGCAGAAGTTTAATTTTAATGAGGTCCTTTTTATCAATTATTCCTTTCATATATCATGCCTTTGGTGTTGTATCTAAAAAGTCATTACCAAACTCAAAGTCATCTAGGTTTTCTCCTATGTTATCCTCTAAGAATTTTATAGATTTGCATTTACATTTAGGTCTAGGAGCCATTTTGAATTATTTTGAGGAAGGATGTAAAGATGGTTTGCACATTCATGTTTTTTCTACTAGTGGATTGCTAGTTGTTCTAGCACTATTTGTGGAAAGAACTGTCTCCATTGTATTAGCTTTGCTCCTTTCCTTTACTATATTTCCATGGGTCTGTTTTGGAGCTCTTCTGTTCCATTACTATATTTATTGCAAATACCACACTGTCTTGATTATAGTAGATTTCTAGTAGGTCTTGATGTTAGGTAGTGTCAGTCCTACAACTTTTTCTTCTCCTTTAATATTGTGCTGGCTATTCTAGGTCTTTTACTTCTCAATATAAACTTTAGAATCAATTTGATGATATCCACAAAATAACTTGCTAGGATTTTGATTAGCATTACATTGAATCTATAGATCAGGTTGAGCAGAACTGACAGTTTGACAATTTTTATCTTACTATTCATGAACATGGAATATCTCCCCATTTATTTAGTTCCTCTTCAATTTCTTTCATCAGAATTTTGTAGTTTTTTTACATATAGATCTTGGACATATTTTACTAGACTTATACTTAAGTATTTTATTGGGGGAGTTCTAATGTAAATGATATTGTGCTGAGGTGCCTAGGTGGCTCAGTCAATTAAGTGTCTGACTCTTGACTTAGGCTCAGGTTGTGATCTCAAGGATGTGGGATCCAACACCACATGAGGCTCTACGCTCAGTGGGGAGTCTGCTTGAGATACTTTCCCTCTCCCTCTGCCTCATCCCCACTTGTACCCACATGTGCACTCTCTCTCTAAAATAAATAAATAAATAAATAAATAAATAAATAAATAAATAAATATTTTTTAAAAATGATATTGTGCTTTTAATTTAAAATTCCACTTGTTCATTGCTGAGATATAGTCAAGAGGCTGACTTTTATATATTAACCTTGTATCCTGCAATTTTGTTATAATCATTTATTAGTTCCAGGAGGGGTTTTGTTTTGTTTTGTTCTGTTGGTTAATTCTTTTGGATTTTTTACATAGATGACAATGTCATCTGTGAACAAAGACAGTTTTATTTCTTCCTTCCCAATCTGTACACCTTTTAGTTCCTTTTGACATCTGATTTTATTAGCTAAGATGTTCAATACAATGCTGAAAAGGAGTGATGGGAGTGAATATCCTTGCCTTTTTCCTCATCTTAGCAGAAAATTGTGTAGTTTTACACCAGTAAGTATGGTATTAGATGTGGGGGGGTTTGTAGACTTTTTTTTATAAAGGTGAGGGCATTTCCTTCTATTCCTAGTTTGCTGAAAGTTTTGAATGGAAGTTAGATTTTATCAAATGCTTTTTTTGCATCTATTGCTATTAATATGTGATTTTTCTTCATTAGCCTGTGATGTGATAGATCACACACTAATTGATTTTTGAATGTTGAACCAGATTCACATACCTACAATAAATCACACTTGGTTGTGGTTTATCATTATTTTATGCATGATTGGATTTGATTTGCTAATATTTCATGGAGCATTTTTGTATATATGTTTATTAGAGATATTGGTCTGTAGTTTTCCTTTAAAGCCTTTTTGAGATTTTGATATTAGGGTAATGTTGGCCTCATAGAATGAGATAAGAAGTATTCTCTCTGCTTCTATCTTCTAAAAGATAATAGAGAGAATTGATATAATTTCTTCCTTAAATGTTTAATAGAATTTATCAGTGAACCCATCTGGGCCTGGTGCTTTCTGGCTTGGAAGATTATTAATTGTTGATTCATTTTCTTTAATAGATTTAGCCTATTCAGATTATCCTTTTATTTTCTTGCGTGAGTTTTAGCAAATTGTGTCTTTCAAGGAATTGGTTCATTTTATCTAGGTTATCAAATCTGTGGACATAGATAGAGCTGTTCATTAATATTCTTTTATTATATTTTAATGTCCTATAGATTGTAGTGATGACCCTTTTTCATTTCTGCTATTACTAATTTGTATCTTCTGCCATTTTTAATTAGTCTGGTTAGACACTTATTGATTTTATTGATCTTTTCAAAGACTCAGCTTTTGGTTTATTTCTCTATTGATATCCTGTTTTCAAATTCAGTGATTCTGCTCTAATTTTGTATTTCTTTTTTTTCTTGTTAATTTCAGATTTAATTTGCTCTTTTTCTATAAACATCCAATATCTTACAAATATTTAGACATATTGACTTAATCTCCATTTTGGAAGTTACTAGAAATTGCCAAACTGTGCCTTAAGTATTAAGGAAAACTTCATTCATTGAATGAATGCCATATGCTTTTCACCACATTGAAATTCAATTTATCTTATTTCATTGACTACTCATAACAATCCTTGAAGGCTAGACAATGCTATCTCCATTTTATTAAAGGAGGAACTAAAGCTCAGAGAATTTAGCTAACATAACTTTGACAGAAAAAGTAGGAAATAAACTTATCTTTGTCATCAAAAGCTATTTGGTAGACAAGTTTTCTATGTACACTGCTTTATGTAGTATACAAGTTGAGCTTTAAATTATTTAAGTAAGTGTTCTGTAAACTAATAAAAATATTAGATTGTTGCCCTAACCTTTATTGCGAAGAGCAGTCATTTATTACAAACATATTCTATGACATAAGTATAGTAATTCACGTCCTCCCAACAACAGCCTTATTAGATTAGTTACCCCAGTTTTACAACCTATCAATAAAAGGTCCAAAGAGAGACCAAATAATTTGCTTAAGGTCTGCCACTTTTAAACTGTAGAATATATAATCAAACTCAAACACTTTGGACGTAGAACCACTGGTCTTGCCACTAAGCTACCTAATTATGTCAGCAAGAGCTTATTCTTAATATACGAATGATAATAGAATTTGCAATTATATAAAAATTTGCATGCAAACTGAATATTTTGAAATAGAAAATCAACCCAATTCATATGAAGCCATCTGAAAGCCCTTAGATAGGTCTTGTCCAATTTATCGATGTGATAACCACTTTAATAACTAGAATATTTACTAGGTTTTGATCCTTCAAAATAAAGACAGATGAAAAGAAGCAAATATTCTTTTACCATCTCTTCTCATTAATATATTTGGATTATACTTATGCAAAGAAAATTGAAGCAAATATTTTGAGAAAATAGAAGATAATCTAATTACTCATAACCAATAGGACAATTAATTTAGGAAATTGACTCTTTAATAAATGGAAATATTTCTCTTTTAAAGATCACTTGTTAGTTTATAGTGCTTACTATTTTGCAGCTTGATTTTTAAAGAGCCCTTTTATAACTTAGAGTTATCATTACCATGAAACACAAAAAGCATTCCTAAAATAAAAATGGCATTTGCAGCACATCTGTTTCAATGATATGCTTTAAAGAAATTTGCATCTATTGGAATCTGATGGCTTATTTGTGTGTTGCTTTGAGAAGGTGCTCTGCATGACTCAAAATTAGCCTGTGTATCAGGAGAGATGGGTGTTGCTATGGTAAGTGCACATTTTTTAATTGAATAGCAAACTAATAGGCACATAAAACCCACATAACTTGTTGGCACATAAATTGCTTCTCCTGGGGCCGCAATTAAACATATTCCTCTTCTGAAATATTTTGCTATTTTTTTCCCAGTTTTGTTTAGATAGTAGTCATACATCTCCTTTTGCAGCCTGAAGCCTCATTTCCTCAACTACCCAGTCTTTCTGACGTCCCTTCATTGATGGAACTGCAATTTTCCTCATGCAAGGAAGAATTACTTCCTGTACAAATAAGGCATTAAGATGTTAAAAGTTATGCAAACCCATGCTCTGATTTCTAGTAAATGTATGGAATATTCACTGTAAAGCATGATGTGGGAGCAATATTAAATATGACTCAAGAAATTCCTCAATTTCATTCTGGAGTTCACCAGAGAACAAGGATTGCTATATAAAGTGATTAAAAATGACCACCTTCTGATTTTACTAGATAAAAGTCATTGGCTAAATTTGCCAACCCAAAACCACCCTGCTCTCTCAGAAGTCTGGAATTTATCGAGTCTTCTCCTTCCTTACACCCCACCCCACCGCACCCCAACTTATTCTGTCCCTTTCACTGACGCCACAGTAAAATCTTTTGTCCTTTTATCTTTTTTTTCCTCCACTTGCATATTATGGACTCACATTTCCTTATTCATCCTTTGCTTCAAAAAGGAGGGCCTTTCATGGCATTTTGCAGGTGATATAGCAATTTGCAGGATGGTGCTGTGCCTCCCTTTCCCATTTTGAAGATTATTTTTTCTGGTTTTACTTTAATCACAATGAAGCATGTGGAGAGGACAGTCATTTGGACTCCTATCCAAGTTATTTTTGGAAGCACATTGACAAATTTTTAAGTAGACATTGTATTTTACAAAGAATGCTCTTCTGAGATCACTCTGGCTTGAACAATAAGAAAATTCAAGACTATGGGAGGCGAGCACAACAGGATATCCATAAGTAACAACGCCTACTTATCAACTAGGGGGAGCTTAACAGACTTGTTCCTGACTGTGACAAACAGTGAGCAGAATTTTTAGAGAGGCTGTAAGCAGCGAATGAACACAAAAGATAACTTCGGAAAAGATTTGGTGTAGTGCACTAAGGCAGCTTCCTGGTGCAAATCAAGAGTGATTTGGAACAATAATGACTGATCGTTTTCAGCAGCTGCCTCTACTTTCATTCTATCACCCTGTAGAGTTCACCCACCTTTGTTTTCTCACTTTGACTTCAAAGTTCATTTTTCATGATGTTCATTTTTTATAATGAAAATGGACCTGTCCTAAAGGAATAGATGAATAGTGCCTCGTGGGTTCAAAGATACCTCAACGGCTTGGAACTAAAGGAAATTATTATACAGATCAAGGGACTACATGGAAATGTTTCTACAGATTTTAAATAAAATATAAACAGCTGTTGAGAGAAGCATGGCACAGTAACAGTTGTTACCAATCCATTAATAATCTGAACACAAATTCGATCCTGTTCATTATGTGTAACCCACATTCCTCTATGGGGAAAACAGTCAGTTTTGAATGTGTAAAAAATGGATTCAACAGCAAATCAGAACAAATATAGAGAAAGGGAATGGTGGATCAAGTCTGAATTTATTGTGTAATTTTCTTGAAAACCAAGTAATCAATATTTTCTAGCTATGTAATGAGTGGTGCTAATAGTGATAGCCTGCTTTTATTGGCTACCATTCAAGGGACTGCCAGTTGAACGATGAAACACAGCAAGGAACTCTCTCCCCCTGTCTTCCTAGATTTCCTATGCTAGTAAAAGGAAGTCTTAGTTTCTAATCAGGAGCAGTCTCTCTGGATAGTTGTTGATTAAAACAGAAAAAGTATTTCTAATTTCTCCTTATAATTCATACATCTAAATCTTAATATGCGACTTAAATTCTCCCTTAATATGACTTACCCAAACCCCCAATGTCCTTCTGATGTGTACCCTCTATAGGGTGGAAATAAGTAAGAGATTGTGGTCTTCTTTCTGAACTCCTTATTCACTTGTGAGATACAGAGCCTAAATAGGAAAGAGATTATGTTCCATTTTGCCTTAAAAAACCTAAATGCAGCAAAAAATATTCACCAAAGCAACTCGATTACTATCAGTTGTGTTTGTATTGACCTCACATCATACAACAGAATAGAGGCTATAGAAATCTGACTTCAGAAAAACCATATGAACTTTTTAAAAGTTGGTACACGCGGTTAATGGCATTTGGTTTTAAAACAAAAACCGTGGAAAATGAGAGTGCAAACAGCGACGGGAATGTCTATCCTTCCGAATGACTGACCTGCTGAAAGTGAAACAGTCCTTCCTTCTGCAGTGTTCTGGAACGCAGCTACCCTAGGTTAAATTAATTAAACAAAGAGGCCATTAGACTGAGGTGGTTCCAGTACCTGAGCAGTCTACCTAAGCAAACCAAAACCTAAGCCTTTAAATGGCTCAAGGGTAAGAAACCATAACCTAAGGAAAATCAATCACCAAAGACAACCAGGTAGGCTTTTCCAAATAAGGCAACCACATAAGCTATTGCCAAAGAGGGCACCTGGGTGGCTCAGTCGTTTAGGTGTCTACCTTCTGCTCAGGTCCTGATCCCAGAGTCCTGGGATCAAGTCCCACGTCAGGCTGCCTGCTCAGTGAGAAACATGCTTCTCTGCCCCTACTCTGGCTCAAAAAAAGGAAAAAAAAGCTATTGCAAATAATTTCCTTGCTTTGCTTCCACCTTTTCTCTATAAAAAGTCTCTCCCCCAGCTCCTGTTGGTGAAGTACTCCTGAACTCTTCAGGTTTGGCCCTGTCTGGTTGGAATCAGTTTTTGCTCAAATAAACTCTTAAAATTATATTAAGCCTCAGTTTATCTTTTAACATTTATCAGCATGAAAACATTTGCTGTAACCATGCTATGCTATGCTAAGCATAGCTTGTAACTATGCTATCCTAACAGGAGGCATTTCTCAAATTATACTCCTTTGGAATACAGTTTGAGAATCATCCATGAGTATTTTATCCTATCTAGCAAAAATCTCCTTAATTTGTAGGTACTCCTTCATATATAGTGTGCACATAAAGAATCCTAACTGATGTGGGAAATCCATGGAATTCGAAGACAGACCACAAGAAATTAACTTAGTTTTGAATAAATGTGGAAGTTGGCTCAAATGTATTTATTAAAGGCAAAGTATTATGATTATAAAATGTTACATAAACATGGCATTAAATATTAAAAAAATCTTCTTCCCTACCTATGAAATAAGAAAAAAAAATCTTGTTTGTGACCTTACTGAAACGTTTATTATCTTCTCTGCAAATTATTTTGTAATTTCTTTCCTCTTCAAGTTTACATCTTTGTAATGTTTGATACTCAGATTTATATCTTTCTAATGTTTGTAGTCATCCCATAGGAAAAAAAAAATAAAATGGTTTTTAAACAGAAAATCTCTTGCCTGAAGAGTAAATAAATGGCTCCATTTTGTAAGTAAAATGAATCTGTGATATGTTCAGGGGTGACCTAGCACATAATGAAGGAAAAAACATATTTAATATGCTCATTAGTGGTATTTATTAGGAGACTTATGCCAGGAAGGAATGATCATTCAGAAACAACATTTTCATCAGGCAAAGTACCCCCTAGAGAGCCTTATTGTCCCCAGGAAGTCCAAACATGAGCCATGTTAACATCTGAACAATGGTATTTCTAAATAAAGTAATTAACAGGCATATGTGTCCTGACAATCTAGACATCAAAGGACAAAAATTTCACATCAAAATCAAACAATAAAAACATCAAATAAGAAAGGGCAGCCACTGTTGTTCTAGTAAATCTGGTCTGATGCATTTTTAAAGTGTAGTTATAAAAACTGTTATACTGAGTCAATATTTGTTTTTTCTCAATGATTACCATTTCAGATTTTCTGTTTACAAGTCAGAGATGATTTTTCTCCATTTTTATGTTCCACAATCAGCCTGGGATTTGGAAACCAAACTGCATCCTCACTGTCTCCTCTCCTGGCCATTGATAAAGATCTGTAATTACAATGAGGCCAAAGATTTTCTTGATGATGTCAAGAGGCAGAACACAATCTCCCCTGACGTTTCCTGAACACATTACTCTGCCATGCCACCAGTCAAGGTTTCTTATGTCAGTAAAGCAAAAGGCAGGGCTGGAAGGAAGAGAAATAGCCAGAACGCTTCTCATTCTCCTGCACAGCACAGCCAAGCTGCACAAACTTTACTGTGTCCTAGAAGAGAAAAACTCCTCTGCTTGGTAGCTTTGCTCTCTGTCCTAGCTAGAGTCACATTCCAGTTTGGGGCCAAATTCTAGATCAAAGCCCATCCATTTAACAAAGCCAATAAAGTTGGGCTGATTTTGATTATTTAACAGTTAACATTTGCCACACTCCTTCCTTCCCTCATTGTCAGGGTGTCCTCCTCTGTGCATGAGAGGTAGTGGGTGATAGTGGTTAAAAGGTCATGGCCTCTGGAGCCAGGTGGCTGGGATCCATTGTCTAGCTGTGCCATTCAGCAACTATTTGACCTGGGACAACTAACTATATCTCTTAAACCTCATTTTCTGTAAAATGTGGGTGAATATTTACATTGCAATTTGTTCCTAAGGATTGAATTTATAAAACAACTAGGGGGCTTAGAGCAAGGTTTTGCAGACAATAAGTGCTAAATACATTTAGACCGTTGTTGTTATTATTATTATTATTTGATATTACTTGTATTGGACGCTGATATTTGGCTCACTTAACATACGTTCCAACATTTGTTTAGTTTCCTTTTCTTTACTATTTAGACCAGAAAGTTAAACACAAATGTCATTGACTCCCTTCCAGTGAGGCTGCAGGACTGTGATCAGTTTCTTCCAATCAGTGCACCTGCATAACATGGCAACCAGTCAAAGGGAAATCAGATGCTCTGGACAGCATGGTGGAATATGGGCATCCATATGGCTGCATAGTTTCCTAAGAATGGGTATCAACTTCACGGTCATTTCCCCTAAAAGAGTTCCATGGTGTGGTTGAGCATTTTTCCTGACTCCGTGAAACACAATCTGGTTCTCTGACTTCTCTGATGTTCCATAAACTATCAACTATGCCTTAGTAAATTCATTCTTACTTAAACTATTTGGAATGTACTCTGCTATCTGCAAGAAAAACCCTGGCTGTCACACAACATCATTTAAGATTCCACGGAGCAGTATGGCCCTATATCTTATAAGTGATTACAGTATACAGAAAAAGGACCACTCTCATGCATGTGACCAATCCTGCTCCAAACAGTTGTCAAATAGTTGGATCCATTTCCTGTAATTCTTTACGCCATGGTCAGCTTCAGACTCCCAAAAGAATTAGAGACATTGGCTCCAATGATTGCAACACATCCACAGTTTTCCTCCTGTACATGGTGCTTTCTCTATAGCCTTCCTTTCACACTGAGCCAGAACAGCGTGGTTAGTAAAAAACCCAATGCCAATTTTGTGTCATTGGAAAGGCAAGAAATTTCAGTATAAACAATGTAGACAAAGTTGGTGAATTCCTGGTTTAGAGATGGTCACTTTCCAGAAATTCCAGAAACTTTCCAGAAATTTCTGGTTCCGTTGCCAACCCTGCCGTTTTTTGAAAGGCACTTCAAGGCTTATATTTATTTTCCATCCACTTAATCAGTAAGGTGTCAAGATTGTTCTCAAGGAATCATGAATCAAAACTTCCCAGTTAGATAAGGACAGAGTTCAGAACAAAACATAGGTCTTATAGTTACTTGTTCAGAACTGTTTTTACTACTCTTTACTATCAGTCTTAACCAACCAGGAGTTATGCTCAGTTCAGGTATGATCTGATTGAGGAAAAGACTACCTTATGCTTTCAGTTCCTATATATTACAGATACTAAATTATAATTGAAAGCTTTTTAATAGACTTGTCATGGTCATTGACTGAGAGCATCATAACTCTTAACGTAATACAATAGGTAGTAATGTAAGTGACTGTTGCCACTCTGATTAATCTAATTTAATTAAATCTTGGTTATTTTTAAATACATATTTAACCATACCAGCATAGATAATAATAGCAGGACAGTATTTTAGTATGTTATTATATTTATAGCAATTACATTTAATATCAGTTGATCCCTTGGGGTATTTTATTTGTGATTTGCAATGTAAAAATAGAAAGGTTGTCTGATGGTAACACAAATGCATCCAGGCATTTAGAAAGTAAATTTCTTTCAAAGAGCCTCCAAGAGTCTTTTGGCATTCTCCGTGTCTGCAGTGCTTTCTTGTTCCCAACCTTTCCTTCCCCGCCCTCCACAGTTTCTCCCACTCTTCAAGTGGGAGTTATTTTCTTCTCCACCTAGTCCTTCCTCATCACCTGGGCTGGATAAAATTGCTCCCACAGCACTATTCTCTTAATGCATATGGAATTTATTGAACACTGCTGTATATTGCAATTTCTTTTCTACTTAATTTTGCTTCCCAATCAGAGCATTAGCCAAATCTTAGAAGACATATATCAAGTCTCATGCTTCTGTTCTCTGGTGCCTTGGAATGTCTGGGGCTTTTCACAGAGACAATGAATATTTGATGAAGGACGAGGTCCCAAACTCAACCTCCTAAAGGGGGTGGCAAGTCAACATAACAGTGTCACGAAGCCTAATACAAGGAATATGGGTATAAACTGCTTGCACTATGACCTAGCATAAGGCTACCTACTCACATGGCCTCTAAAATGCAGTGTGGGCTTAATGAAAACAAAACAAAGCACACCCAGATGTCATGTCAAGCCCAGTGCCTGCCAAATGTGTCCCTTAAACAAAACACCAGTCAGCCCTCTTTCCTACAGTAAACATCAGCCAAGAAAGCTAAACCACCTCTCCTGGGGATTGAGTTAATTTTCTTTCTTCCTCTAATCTCAAGTGAGGAGTGTCTGTATAGAGGTCGAAGAGTGTCGTACTCATTAGTCAGTCAATGGTTTGGTCTTATTAAAATAAAAGAAATGTTACATTATCATAGATTTATAACTTACAAAATGATTTCAACCTACATTTTTTTTTCATGAATGAGAAAACCAAGGGTGGAGAAGAGTCAATCGTCTTGCCCAGGTTCATGCACAATCTAAATGTGATGGAGATATCACTAAACCCAGAATATCTGATGCCAACCCCAGGGCTCTTGACACATTATTTCTCTCAGCACCAGAATGCTACTGTTATTTATGGGCCCGGGCTCACCACAGAAGGGAGAGGCACTTCTCATTGAGAGAGGAGCCAGTTATGTAGGGCTTGGGTTTTTCTTTACCTTTTGTGTATTTTTTTCTTTTAGTTGACATACAAGATTCCACATAGTATCATGTGCTTATTTTCCATGTAATTATCTGCTATTTTCCATTCACCATTTATGTGTACATGTTTGCAAATGATGACAATTAACATCCTCAAGACTTTATCCACTTTGCAGTGCTTATCCTAAATTCAAAGACATAAAAACACACACATACACACCATAATTTACCTTTCAGAAGAATGTCTACATTGAACAAACCAGCAGCCAAATTGAAAATTCAAAATTGCATCTGGAGCTAATGAAAAACAAAATAATCTACAATAATGCCAGCAATGATCAATAAAATCTGTAGTATTCAAGGAGTAATACACAAGTGGTTTTCATTGGCTGGGTGGGTTTTGGACATTGGTCTGCCAACCCACTTTCCTTTCTTCCATGGACTCAGGTAAACTTTTCAACTTAGGAAAGGAGTCACCATTTTGTTTTGTTTTGTTTTGCCATGCTCACTCTATCTGGTGAAAAGTTACATGAGCAAGCCTCCTCAAAATTTAACTTGCTGAGGGACTGGGCGAGAGGATCACAAGCATGACACAGAATGACTGAGAGTGTGGATATGCTGCCCTGGAGTTTCAATTTTGATAAGACAGAAAGAGAAGAAGGGGGCGGAGTGGGAGTGGGGGAGAGTGGGGAGGGCGGGGAGTTTGGGGACAGCTATAGTCCTCTCAAGCTTCTGCTGTAGTGAACCAGGAACACTGGGTATTGGTTATAGTTAGTGAAGAAAGACAAGGGGCAGGAGGAAGCTGAGAGAGAAGCGCAGTGTGGGCTATTGCCTTCAGGAAATTTCCACCGGTATTCACAACAGTTTCATCACTCAAAATATAATTATTTCATTATTTTGCTTTGCTAGTTCTTGACAATTGTATACCTGTCAGTCCTCAAAGCTGAATCAAGAAACAATAGAAAAATGGAAAGAAAGTGAATATTGTGAAGAATAATATCTATGTTACCTCTTACTTAGGTGACCTTGACAATATGACAAAACCTTCCAAAGACCAGCTACAAAATGATATCCAAACAGTTTGGTTCTGGATGTGTTAACTGTAACATTTTATTTGAATGCTTCCATTGAGGGTTGTTAAAAAAAAATGGCAGAGGGGAGTCTTCAGTTAATTTCTGTGGGTTCTACAGTCTCATATAAATTTGAGGCCCAGAGACCACAGCTACTCAGGAATTTATATTTATAATTATAACTGAATACTTATGTTGAAAGAAAACTAATTTCACATTAACATAACTTTGTAATGAGGTACTCTGAATGTCACACTCAAAAAAATCCATTGCAGAAGTTGGTAACCTGTGAAAAGAAACAATATAGTCATGTTTAAATCTGCCAATCACAGGTTTTTCTTTAAGAAAAGTCCACTATAGAATGAGAAACTACCAAAAAAAAAAAACTAAAGATTGCATATCTGTATGTTAATATAGTATAATAAATAAGAAAACCACCATAATCATTTAGGGGAAACATCTGAATTATTTTATTTATGGAAAAGAGGTTTTTTATAAATGCTTATAAGAAAAATCAAGATTATTCAGATTATTAGACTTATTACTGGGTAAGCCCTGAAATGACTATTTCACTATCCCTGAAAAGTCAGTTATTTTAGTGATTGGTAGCATCTTACGCTAGTATTTTTAAGGGATAAACAAACAAAAAAAAATTCATTATGATCTAGATGCAAGAAACTTGGTTTTGGGAATGAAATATAACTTAGGAAAAGATAAAAGTCAAAGAAACAAAACTGGTGGTGCAGACTTACATCAGTGATCTCTTCACCATTCACAAATCCTATGACAATACTTTTCAGGGCAGAAGGAAACCAAACCACAGATGAAAAGTGATCCTGACACACTTTCCTTCAGGATACTGGATAGAAGCTTTCTCTGCTTTCCTCTGTGAAATGTCATCTGAGCAGGGAAGTAAAGGAAGAGGAAGACACTGGAGAGCAATGGGGAAGGAGGGAAGAAAAGGAATCTGTCTGGAGAAAGAAGAAAGAAAGGGAAGGAGAATACCCTAATATAGGTTAGAGTAAAAGAGAGATAGGGAAAAAATTCATAGAGGGACATATGCCCATGGGTTAAAAGGAAAGAAAGAACTAGCCAAATGATAGGGAGGAAAAAGGGAAGAAAAGAAAAAGAGAAAGAGGGCGTCTGGGTGGCTCAGATGGTTAAGCGTCTGCCTTCGGCTCAGGTCATGATCCCAGGGTCCTGGGATCGAGTCCGGCATCAGGCTCCCTGCTCCTTGGGAGCCTGCTTCTCCCTCTGCTTCTCTCTCTCTCTCCCTCTCTCTCTCCCTCTGTCTCTCTCATGAATAAATGAATAAAATCTTTAAAAAAAAAAAAGAAAGAAAGGAAATAAAAGAAACATTGTTTACATTGTCTAATAAGTAGAAAGTATGATGCTATTTTTGCCACTCATAATAGAAATTAGGAAACCAAGAAAAGTTCTCATGTGAAGGTTACACTCAGTTATCTCTCAAACAGGACCTCTAAAGTCAAATGACGATTTTTTTGGGGGGGGCAAATCATTTAGTGGAGGACAGAGATAAAGAAGTGACTGGAAACTTTGTGATATGTAGTGAAAGGGAGGATCAATTTACAATTTGTGTTTACAGAATGTAGACATGTTTGTATTTACTTTGGAGTCAGTAGACAGCATGATATGTTGCATCTTGGAATATCTTTTTCCATTGGGTAAAACATGAATTTTTGGAAGTAGAATCCTATGAATAACTGCTTTATTAAACCAAAGCTGAACTAAAGTCCCTTGTTGATTTATTTATCCCACCCTGAGAGGCAGCATAGGAGGAAAAAATATTTTACTTCAACATACAGCTAATCATTTCATATTTCTTTGCCAAAACAGAGGTACTTTTAGCCACAGTCATGCTCACTTGTGCATCATGCAGCATTCACATGGTGGGGAAGAAAGCCCTGATATACAAACCATCAATTCATGATCCTCTTATGGAAACTTTTCTGTACCTTTACTAGAAACAATCCCATTTGGTTCTTAAAGTCCTGAATAAACTGTTTATCTACTTTGAAACTTTATGTTTATTATTTGGACTTGATGCTTGTCTACATTCTCACTTTCAACCTGGCCAGCTGGGGAAATAAAGACATATCCCGTTCTTAACATGTTTCTGGATTTGCTTAGCTTAATAAAACACTGATAGCCATACTTTGAAGGCAAGCCACCTCTAGCCCATCAATTTGACTCTATGATCTTTGAACTGCCCTCTTCAGAACCTTCACATTAAATGTCTGCTGGGAAGCCATGAGTTGAGTGTTAGGACCTAATCCTTGATTTCTCATAATGCTTTGGCTTAGAGTTTAATTCATGTGCATTTCTTTGCATGTCTTTAACTAGTGTATTCTATTCCCATGATTCTAACAGAAACTGCATTTGTCAAGGGCACTAATGAGCTCTATATTTTCTAATTCAATTGGCATATCTCCAGCCCCAATTTTTTGGAGTAACATTTGACACAATCTCTTGCTATCCTTGAAACCATCAGCCCTTTCTACTTCCAATGTGCTTTCCACAATGGAGAGTGTGTACAGCGAATTATGTTTAACAGACTTCCTGGAACCTGTGATTAAAAATGGGCTTTTGTTTTCAATAAATCAATGCCTTCTCATGTGAATTGAGAGGCAAAACTCAGGGGAGGGCAGAATTCCTAGTGGTTTGCTACTTCTGCCTGACAGGCAGAATCTTCAGAGGATTTATTTCTGCCATAGAACCACTGGTAGAGTTCTCAAAGGCCAGCCATTATATTCAAGGGTTTCAAGTGTGAGGTGTCCATTTAGTTTTCGTAGAGTGTGTCAGAGAGCTTTGATTCTAGATCTGGCAGTAATATTTTTCTGAATCATGCCAGTAGGAATGGAATTCTGTAGTCATGTTGCCTGATCTTAGAAGACGCATAGTTCCCATGGTGGCTGGGTTCCCTGTTGTAGCTTGAGAATCATTTCTAAAGTTTAGAACTTAAGTCTTTCTTCAGTCATTCAAACAATTCTTAATACTCTGTAATAAAAGCCTTTCTACCCTTAAAACCATCAGTGTTTCCTACATCTCTCTCATTCTCCCTCTATCTCCTACAAGACTGATGTATTGAAAGAACAGAGAGGAGGTGTTAAGTGTAGAGATACCACCTACTCTAGTTTGTATAGGCTCTTCTTTTAACACATCAATCTTGTTCCAACTACCAAGACATTTTTAAGCTGTTTCTTCTGTATCCAGCACTCTTCTTCCAGTTATTTCTTGTGCTTCACTCCTTCTATTTGCAGGTCTCAGTTGAAATAGCACTTTCTCAAAAAGGCCTTTCCAAGACTACCAAATTATTCTGACATCCTATACATTCCCTCATTGAAAATGTAAGACCTAAAGCTATATTTACTTGTTGATTATCCCTTTTCCCTCATTATAATTTAAGTTCTGTGATGGCAGAGATCTTGCTTGTGTTCTTTCCCACAGATGTTAGAATAGCACAGACTGTATGGTTGGCATTGAGTAAATGTTTGCTGAGTGGAAAAAAAGATGAATGAATAAATGAATGGTTTAAGAATGTGTTTACTGTTTTCAGGAATTAAAGACTGAAACTATGTAGATATTATTTATCACATGATTATTTTTTCTTTTACTTAAATACACACACATATCTGTATATATGAAACATATAGAAATTATCATTACTCTTCTTCTTTTAGATCTCTATCTCAAGGTAAACCTCAGAAAAGAGAGAAAATCTTCCTTTATTTCTCAAACAATCTTTGTACCTGTCAACTTCCAAGTCCAAGCTCTCAGATGACAAAAATTTGTTATTATTTTTAAAATAAACTTTTAGAGTAGTTCTAGACTTACCAAAAAGTTGCAAAACTAATACATAGAATTCCTATATACTCCATGCTCAACTTCCTCTATTATTAACATCTTACATTAGAAAGGTACATTTGTTACAACTAATGAGCCAATATTGCTAAATTAACAGATGTCCATATTTATCAGATTACTTCAGTTTTTACTTACTGTCTTTTTTCTGTTCCAGGTTCTCATCAAGGATACATTACATTTAGTAGTTGTGTCTCCTTAGACTCCTCTTGTCTGCAAGTTTCTCAGACTTAACCTTGATTTTGATGGACTTGAGAGCTTTGAGGAATACTGATCAGGTGTTTTGTAGAGTGTTCCTCAGTTAGGCTTTGGCGTATGTTTTCCTCATGATGAGACTGGGCTAATGAGTTTTAGCGAAAAAGACCACAGAGCAAAAGTACCATTTTATCAAGAGTATATAAGGTCAACATGACTGTTGATACTGAATCTGGTCACCTGACTGAAATAGTGTCTATCAGGTTTCTCCATGGGAAAGTTACTCTTTTCCCCCTTTCCAGATTGTACTTTCGGGAAGGAATTCACTATGTGTGGCCTGCACCACCTTCTGAGGACAAATTATCTATATAAATTATTTGGAATTCCTCTGCATGGCAATTTTTCTCTTATCCCCTGTTAATGTATTTGCTGAATTACTTATTAATGTAAGTATGGACTAATGGGTATTTATTTTATACTTTGGATGATAATCCAGTATTACTTTATTTTGTAGCTCAAATTGTTCCTGCTTTAACCATTTGGGAACTGTTTAGTTGCCAATGTATTTTCTGTGTCCCTTCAACATATTCCCATAATTAAGGGTGGTTTTTTTTTTTTTAATTATAACTTCCTTACTTTCTGTCACTACAAGATGCACTAAGCTCATGTTGTGTGTTTCCCACCCATTCCTAGAATCATTCCTTTCTCCTAGGATACTTGGTTCCTTTTATTGGAGAATCGTATTAGAAGTCAAGATTTGAGCATAGATATGCTCATTGCTACTTGGGTGTTTTTGCTTCTAAACCCTCTCAGACAAAACACAGAAATGTGTGTGTGTGTGTGTGTGTGTGTGTGTGTGTGTGTGTGTGGTATGTGTGTACTAACCCATGTATATGCTCATATCTATAAAAATTTCATATGTAACAATTTATATCTGTATTGTCAAAATAAGTTCCAATTGATGTCTCCAATTCCAATCCATTACCATATGAGGCATTTTATCTCCTTCTCCTTGCTGATATGTAATCTTGCAGCATCTGCTGTCAAATCAATGAGCTATTCAATCCCAGTATGTATGCATAATGGTATCAGCAAGAGTACAGTGCTTGGTTTTTTGTGCATTTATTTTTTGTTGTTTGTTTGTTTTTGCCTTTAGTTTCAAAGATACCACATGTTTCCAGAGTTATTTATGTTAGTGTATTCTTCTCTTACCTCTTTTAGTGAGGTTGTTTCATACATTTGTACTATGGTTAATTATTTTGCCACATTCTACATTCCATCCACAGATACATCATCTCCTAAATATTTTTTTAATTTGTGTACATGAAGATTCACTCTTTATACTCTGCAATTCTATGAATTTTGACAAATGCATAGTGACATGGATCCATGATTACAGTGTCATGAAGAATAATTTTAACCCCCCCAGATATATCCCTTGTTTCACCTATTCCAATCTCCCCAAAACCAAACCCCTGGCAATCATTGATATATTTACTATCTCTGTAGTCTTGTTCATACAGTGTGAAGCTTTTCCATACCAGCTCCCTTCACTTAGCAACTTACCTTTATGTCTTTTCATGGCTTGACAGCCCATTTCTTTATTATCACTGAATGATATTCCATGTGTAAATATGCCACAGTTTATCCATTCTGCTATTGAAGGACATCTTGGTTACTTTTAGTTTTTGGCAGTTATGAGAAAGCTGCTATTACATGTGCAAGTTTTCATGTGGACATAAGGCCACTCCAGAGATAGCCATCAGAGATAAAGGAAAGCTGCCCTTTACTTATCAAAGAAGCTCTGTAGCTTTCACATTCTAAAAAATCTAAGTTTTCGGGTGGCAGAAATTGCTCAATACATTTTTCTTTTTTAATTATATATACTTACTCTTTTAATTACATATATCATTCCATAAAATCTTTCCTTGGAACATATATAGTTCTGGTTTCATAAAACCTTTCATTGGAACACATATGGTTCCCTTGTTAAGACACCATTCACCCATACGAACATTCACTGATTTATTCCCTGCCAAAAGTCTGTGGGTGTTTTAACAGTCATGTATCTGGCAATGTACCATAATACTTCATTCTAAAAACTGAAAGTCATTTAACATTCATGGAGATTAAAAGCTAGCTGAAGATAGCAAAGCAAGACCAGAAATGTAGTTAGGTGCTTAGTAGAATTTTGTGCTCCTCATTTACTACATGGTCTTCAAAATAAACATGTGGGCAGAAGAGATGTGGATGGAAGTCAACAATATTCACAAATACCAAATAAGGAAAATTGAAACTACAAAGGCACCTGGGTGGCTCAGTTGGTTAAGCGACTGCCTTCGGCTCAGGTCATGATCCTGGAGTCCCGGGATCGAGTCCGGCATCGGGCTCCCTGCTCAGCGGGGAGTCTGCTTCTCCCTCTGACCCTTCCCCCTCTCATGCTCTCTCTCTCTCTCTCATTCTCTCTCTCAAATAAATAAATAAATAAAATCTTTTTAAAAAAGGCATATTCATATACTTTGTGTTTATATGATTCAGGGATACAATAAAGACAAAGTAATCTGAAATCTTGTTACACAGAAAAATAAAATAGAAAATGAAAGTCCATAACCTATGAAGGAAGACAGACAAAGCCAAATATATTGAATAAAGAGAGAAACCATGGAAGGTATGATCAAAGTGTCATAGATCAGTACATGTAGATGATTACACAAAAGAGCTGAATATCATTTACTGGTAAATCATATTGTTATAAAATCAATTTACATTTAGTTCTCTGCCACATGGTAAGATCATTCATCTTGTAACACTTCCATTTCTGAAGTCACAACTGCATGAGTGGGCAATGAAGTAGAAAGTGAAAATTTAGGCAATATGGACAATTAATGTAATTATCTAGATAACTTGAATTAAAGATATTCAATTTCCTTCATTTTGAAAATATTTTTAAGTACAGTGAAAAGACTTCCAGACTCTGCATTCTTCAGGTCGTATACTTGAAGATAACTCTTTCAGACAGTTTTAATTGATATGCCCGTGATGGCCTTAGAGGCTACTCCTCCAAATGTTTCCTGAGCATCTGGAAATGTCTTAGCCCTTCTCGCTAATTGTACTTGCCTCCTTACAGGTCTATTTCTCAGCCTGAAGGCTAAATTCTCAGGGTAGGCATTTGATACATATTTGCTGCTTCCATAAGCATGTGGTTTAGAGTTGAAAAGACATGGAATTATAAAGACTGACTCTGCCATTTACTGTGAAAACTTGGCAAATTTAAATGAGCTTCATTAGTCTCTGTTCTTTAATAGGAATGATAGTAATTGCTTCTCCTAGGATAGGTGTACAGAGTCAATGAAGTAAGATACATAGCCCAAAAAGGATAGTGTCTGGACATAGTAGTTGCTCAATAAAAATTAGTTTCCTCTAACTTTTTTTTTTCCCCAGAGCTGTAATCAGTTACTTTATCCATGAAAGGAGATACATTTGTGTTAAACATATTGGTCACTGCCCAGGTGACAGAAAAGTGCTATCAAAACGTGAATATTTTGTTTCATCTACTTTGTTAGAATGCAATATGTTTATGGATCATTAATTTATTCAAGTTTATCAACGATTGCTCCCAAAATTCTTCCTTCCTCAGTGTTTTCTTTTAATCAATAAATAGTAACACTGTGCCTAATTACACAGAACCTAAAAAAGGAAATCATTCTTCAAACCATCCTTGCCCATCCCCATTTTCAATTAATCACCCAATCCTGTCCATTTCACCTCTTAAATTTCTCCCATTTCTGTTTATTTTCTCCAGTTATAGTGCCATCACCCTAGTCCAAGCTTCTATTAGAGTCTCTCTGAATTATAGAAATGGTTTCCTAACTAGTCTTCTTCACTCTTCTCATTTTCAATCCAGAAGCATCATGCTGCATCCAGAGCACTCTTTTTTTTTTTAAGATTTTTTTATTTATTCATTTGAGAGAGTGAGTGAGTGAGAGC
This sequence comes from Callorhinus ursinus, assembly GCF_003265705.2. NCBI lineage: Eukaryota > Metazoa > Chordata > Mammalia > Carnivora > Otariidae > Callorhinus > Callorhinus ursinus. The sequence continues at coordinate 35,913,781 of NW_027397071.1, forward strand.
ACAGCAGGGGGAGAGGAAATGGGAGAGGGAGAAGCAGACTCCCCACTGAGCAGGGTGCCCCACACGAGGCTTGATCCCAGGAGCCCGGGATCATGACCTGAGCTGCAGGCAGACGCTTCACTGACTGAGCCCCCAGGTGCCCCCAGAGCACTCCTTTTAAAATGAAAATATGGCCATGTCAATCTTTATTTAAAACCCTTTTATATGTTTTTGTTGCTCTTAAAATAAAGATCATGCCCTTTGCGTGCTAATAGAAAGCACAGCAGAGTGGGAGCTCCCTTACCCACCTATCGTGTTCCATTATCTCTATCTCCTGAGACCCTGGCCTTCCCCGGGCCATCCACTTCAGGAGGTTTGCATATGCTGCTTTCTGTACAACACTATTTCCATCGATTCATACTTCTTTTATTCACATCTCTCCATCCTTTAGGGATCAGTGGAATTTCTTGTCTCAATGAACCATGCTTTAACCCCAGACTATATCAGATTCCCACAGTTATGCTCTAAGCACGCTTTACCATCCTCAGGATCTCCAATCTCAATTGTAATTTAATGACCACTTATGAAATTAATTGTTTTGCCCATGTGCTCTCCTTGAATATGAGCTTTAGGAGAGCTAGGGCCAAGCCTGTCTTTTTAATGCCTGGATCTCCAGCTCTGGTTTACATAATGGAGTCTCAATAAACATATTTTTAATGAATGAAGGGAAGAATAAATGAACAAATGAGAGTAATTGTAAAGAACTCTGGGTAAGTAATTGTGCTTAATTCCAAATAAGTTTTTAAAAATAAATATTGTCTTCAGTAAGAAAAAAAAGACATCAACTTTAGTTATCACAGTTGGGATATTCTGTCAGTCCTCAGTGCATATCTTTTATTTATAGACTTCTTACTAGAGAAACTGCTTTTTCCAAGCTAAATTTTGAGCACAGGTACAAATTTGCTGCTGATACTTGAAATCATCCTACTCTAACCCTAAGCTTTTGGATTCTAAATGATACCCACTCCAGACACCTTGAAATCTGACTGTAACATTGCTTGCACATCACCTCATGACCTTTGCTCAGCCAGTAAATTGAAGTTTTATGTCCCTAGAGTGAAGTTGGAATAAACCGGAAAATAGAGTTTCCTTCACTATTAGTTCTAGCCCATCTAATCTTCTTGCTCAAGGGATTCACCTCAGTTCAATTATCACATCCAGAAAAAGATATGAGTCTTAACCATTTGTTCATCGTCCAACAATTTCCAATGGGGTCATTGATATCCACCAGCCAGAGCCACTGACCGCTCAACCTTACCAGAACCCAAAGGACTATAAAATAATGCGAGATGTGAATTGTGTCTTTTTCTGTTCATAATTTAACTTTCCTAGGCCTCTCAAATAATGGTAGTGGTTGACAAAGCAGATTGAGGCTTTTATCTAAGTAATGTAACATAATTACTTAATGTCTTAGATCATATACAGGTCATGATTTCAGTGTGTGCATACCTAACTAAAGCAGGTGTGATAGTAAGATCGACCCATTAGCCAGTAAAGAGATTAAGAATATGTCTACATTTGAAACATTTTTAGTATAAAGAGAAATCATCTGTATGGTTAGTCCCCAAAAATAAACTCAGTCAACTGGTTTAAAAGAGAGCCGGACTTATCCTTTAACCAGATCACACATTCTAGTGCCAAACTGTGTGGCAGAGTTGTTTCAAGTACAAGTATCATGTTTGTGACTTCCCTTTGTTTTTCTAACAACAACTCTTAGGTAGAGATCATGAATTATTACATAATCCATCTCTGCTCCAAGAGACTATGTGATAAAAATATTGTGAAGAATTCAGCAGCAAGCGAGGAAGTAAACAGCAAAGGGACCAAGTGAGGTAGGAAAAGGCTCTCCCCCAGCCCCAAACTGCAAGTTGCCTTCTAAACAGAGAGCATGTTTTTCATATTGTAAATCAGCAGGGTATACAACAAAACATCAAACTTGGGAAACATCTTCTGCCTATTAAAGCATAAAGAGAAACATCTTCCTGTAATCCAGTAAAGCTTTGCTATAATAGGATACAAAGTCTTAGTTGCTTTAATCTGTATCACCTTGATGATTCTTAACACTTTTTTCTTGAACTGATCTGCTTTTTCCATTCAGTAATTAACTTCCTTGTTAATAGGGGCAGGATTTTACAGACCCTCTCTATCACCCCAGCATCCAGCATAGTGCTGGGTGCATACTAGATGCTCAGTAAATATTATAATGTTTATAATAGAATACAATATTCTCTCAGTAATAGAATAATTAGTTTTGAACTGGAGTGATTATACAGTAACATGGCAAGATAGAAAAGACACTATCTGCTGCTCCTCGCTTTATTACTATTCTCTCTGCTTAGAATTCCTGTCTGCCCCTCTTTCATTTGGCCAACTCCCTAGGCATACCTCAAGTTCAACTCAATATCACCTTCTCCACACAAAATCTTCCTTAATATCCATAAGGCAAAGATGGTATGCCAAACTTTGTGCCCCTGTAATTCCCTAATCATCAATCTTTTAGCATTTACCGACAAAATAAAAAAGTATTTGTGAGTACTCCCCTTTCATCCCAGATTGTGGGTCTGCTGGGTACAGAGGTATACCTTTTCTCATCTTAGAACTGGATTTTGAAAAAGGGTTAATGCTAGAAATAGATTTAAAAGAAAAGAAATAGATTTTTAATGAGTCAATAAATCAAGGAAGAGGGACGATGCATGCTGATGGTAATTTACATTAAATTGTAGACCTAATTTTTATTCTTCTTTTGTTTTCATTTTAAAAAATCTGTGGGGCTCCTGGGTAGCTCAGTTGGTTAAGCATCTGCCTTCAGCTTAGGTCATGATCCCGGGGTTCTGGGATTGAGCCCCACATCAGACTCCCTGCTCAGCAGGGAATCTGCTTCTCTCTCTCCCTCTACTGCTCCCCTCAGCTTGTTCTATCTCTCTTTATCTCAAGTAAATAAATAAAATCTTTAAAAAAATAAAAATAAAAAATCTAACTATTATATCTTCACTCTAAATGTGAAATACACTGTTATTTAAATATCCATATAAAATTGCTTAAAGAGCAAAGTTATCCTTTAAATACAAGTATTTCATTTAACATAAGAGTTTAGTCAAAATCTAGAGAGGAGGAGCAAAATGGCGGAAGATTAAGAGACCTAAATTTCATCTGGTCCCAGGAATTCAACTAGATAGGTATCAAACCATTCTGAACCCCTACGAACTCAACAGGAGATCGAAGAAAAGAATAGCAGCAACTCTCTGAACAGAAAAGTGACCACTTTCTGGAAAGTCTCTTCTGATTTATTTAGTGTATATTTTTCTGGGGTCATTGTTACCCTGTTAGCATTTTGTTCTCTCATTCATCTGTTCTCCTCTGGACAAAATGACAAGATGGAAAAACTCACCTCAAAAAAAAGAACAAGAGGCAGTACCGACTGCCAGGGACCTAATCAATACAGGCATTAGTAAGATGTCAGAACTAGAGTTTAGAATGACAATTACAAAGATACTAGCTAGGATTAAAAAAAAGCATGGAAGACATTAGAGAAACCCTTTCTGGAGAAATAAAAGAACTAAAGTCTAGCCAAGTTGAAATCAAAAAGGCTATTAATGAGGTGCAATCAAAAATGGAGGCTCTAACTGCTAGGATAAATGAGGCAGAGAGAGAATTAGTGATATAGAAGACCAAATGATGGAGAATAAAGAAGCTGAGAAAAAGAGAGATAAACAACTACTGGATCACGAGGGCAGAATTTGAGAGATTATCATAAGATGAAACAGTATTAGAATAACTGGGATCTCAGAAGAAGAAGAAAGAAAGAGAGGGGCAGAAGGTGTATAGGAGCAAATTATAGCAGAGAACTTCCCTAATGTGGGGAAGGAAACAGGCATCAAAATCCAGGAGGCACTGAGAACACCCCCAAAATCAATAAAAATAGGTCAAAACTCCAACATCTGACAGTAAAACTTACAAGTCTCAGGGACAAAGAGAAAATCCTATAAGCAGCTCAAGACAAGAGGTCTGTAACCAACAATGGTAGAAACATTAGATTGGCAGCAGACTTATCCCCAGAGACCTGGCAGGCCAGAAAGGAGTGGCTTGATATATTCAGAGCACTAAATGAGAAAATATGGGCCCAAGAATACTATATCCAGCTAGGCTGTCATTGAAAATAGAAGGAGAGATAAAAAGCTTCCAGGACAAACAAAAGCTAAAGGCATTTGCAAACACGATACCAGCCCTCCAAGAAATATAGAAAGGGGTCCTCTAAGCAAAGAGAGAGCCTAAAAGCAGCATAGACCAGAAAGGAACACAGGCACTATAGAGTAAAAGTCACCTTACAGGCAATACAATGGCACTAAATTCATATCTTTCAATAGTTCCCTTGAATGTAAATGGGCTAAATGCCCCAATCAAAAGACAAAGGCTATCAGATTGGATAAAAAAAAAACAAGACCCATCGATATGCTATCTGCAAGAGACTCATTTTAGACCCAAAGACACCCCCACATTGAAAGTGAGGGGGTGGAAAACCATTTACCATGCTAATGACACCAAAAGAAGGCTGGAGTGGCAATCCTTATATCAGACAAATTAGATTTTAAACCAAAGACTGTAATAAGAGATGAGGAAGGACACTATACCCTACTTAAAGGGTCTATCCAACAAGAAGATTTAGCAATTGTAAACATCTATGCCCCTAATATGGAGGCAGCCACTTATATAAGCCAATTAATAACAAAAGCAAAGAAACACATCGACAACAATAACATAATAGTGGGGGACGTTAACACACCCCTGACTGAAATGGACAGATCATCTAAACAAAAGATCAGCAAGGAAATAAAGACTTTAAATGACACACTGGACCAAATGGACTTCACAGATATATTCAGAATATTCCATCCCAAAGCAAGAAATACACATTCTTCTCTAGTGCCCATGGAACATTCTCCAGAATAGATCACATCCTAGGTCACAAATCAGATCTCAACCGGTACCAAAAGATTGGGATCACTCCCTGCATATTTTTGGACCACAGTGCTTTGAAACTAGAACTCAATCACAAGAGGAAAGTCAGAAAGAACTCAAATACATGGAGACTAAAGAGCATCCCACTGAGGAATGAATGGGTCAACCAGGAAATTAAAGAAGAATTTAAAAAATTCATGGAAACCAATGAAAATGAAAACACAACCGTTCAAAATCTTTGAGATACAGCAAAGGTGGTCCTAAGAGGAAAGTATATAGCAATATAAGCCTTATTCAAGAAACAAGAAAGGTCTCAAAAAAAAAAAAAAAAGGAAAGAAAAGAAAGAAACAAGAACGGTCTCAAATACACAACCTAACCCTACACTTAAAGGAGCTAGAGAAAAAACAGCAAATAAAGCCTAAACCCAACAGGAGAAGAGAAAAAATAAAGATCAGAGCAGAAATCAATGAAATAGAAACCAAAAGAACAGTAGAACAGATCAACGACACTAGAAGCGGGTTCTTTGAAAGAATTAACAAGATTGATAAACCCCTGTTCAGAATTATCTAAAAGAAAAGAGGAATGACCCAAATCAACAAAATCATGAATGAAAGAGGAGAGATCACAACCAATACCAAAGAAATACAAACAATTATAAGAATATATTATGAGCAACTATATGCCAGCAAATTAGATTTTCTGGGAGAAATGGATGCATTCTTAGGGATGTAATAACTACCAAAACTGAACCAGGAAGAAATAGAAAACATGAACAGACCTATAACCACTAAGGAAATTGAAGCAGTCATCAAAAATCTCCCAACAAACAAGAGCCCAGGGCCAGATGGCTTCCCAGGGGAATTCTACCAAACATTTAAAGAAGAATTAAAACCTATTTCTTCTGAAACTGTTCCAAAATAGAAATGGAAGGAAAACTTCCAAACTGATTTTTATGAGGCCAGCATTACCTTGATCCCAAAATCAGACAAAGACCCCATCAAAAAGGAGAATTACAGACCAATAGCCCTGATGATCATAGATGCAGAAATTCTCACCAAAATACTAGCCAATAGGATCCAACAGTACATTAAAAGGATTATTCACCACGACCAAGTGCGATTTATTCCTGGGCTGTGTGGTTGGTTCAACATCCGCGATCAATCTATGTGATACAATACATTAATAAGAGAAAGAACAAGAACCATATGATCCTCTCAACAGATGCAGAAAAAGCATTTGACAAAGTACAGCATCCTTTCTTGATTAAAACTCTGCAGAGTGTAGGGATAGTGGGTACATACCTCAATATCATAAAAGCCATCTATGAAAAACCCACAGTGAATATCATTCTCAATGGGGAAAAACTGAGAGCTTTCCCCCTAAGGTCAGGAACACGGCAGGGATGTCCACAATCACCACTGCTATTCAACATAGTATTAGAAGTCCTAGCCACAGCAATCAGACAACAAAAAGAAATAAAAGGTATCCGAATTGGCAAAGAAGAAGTCAAACTCTCACTCTTTGCAGATGGTATGATACTTTATGTGGAAAACCCAAAAGACTCCACCCCAAAACTGCTAGAACTCATACAGGAATTCAGTAAAGTGGCAGGATATAAAATCAAGGCACAGAAATCAGTGGCATTTATATACACCAACAACAAGACAGAAGAAAGAGAAATTAAGGAGTTGATCCCATTTACAATTGCACCCAAAACCATAAGATACCTAGGAATAAATCTAACCAAAGAGGCAAAGGATCTGTACTCAGAAAACTATAAAACACTCATGAAAGAAATTGAGGAAGACACAAAGAAATGGAAAAACGTTCCATGCTCATGGACTGGAAGAATAAATATTGTGAAGAGGTCAATACTACCTAGAGCAATCTACACATTCAATGCAATCCCTATCAAAATACCATCCACTTTTTTCAAAGAAATGGAACAAATAATCCTAAAATTTGTATGGACCCAGAAGAGACCCCGAATAGCCAGAGGAATATTGAAAAAGAAAAGCAAAGCTGGTGGCAGCACAATTCTGGACTTCAAGCTCTATTACAAAGCTGTCATCATCAAGACAGTATGATACTGGCACAAAAACAGACACATAGATCAATGGAACAGAATTGAGAGCCCAGAAATGGACCCTCAACTCTATGGTCAACTCATCTTTGTCAAAGCAGGAAAGAATGTCCAGTCAAAAAAAAACAGTCTCTTCAACAAATGGTGTTTGGAAAATTGGACAGCCACATGCAGAAGAATGAAACTTTACCATTTCCTTACACCACACACAAAAATAGACTCAAAATGGATGAAATACCTAAATGTGAGACTGGAGTCCATCAAAAGGAAAAGACAAGCAGCAACCTCTTCAATCTCAGCCGCAGCAACTTCTTCCTAGAAACATTGCCAAAGGCAAGGGAAGCAAGGGCAAAAATGAACTATTGGGACCTCATCAAGATAAAAAGCTTTTGCACAGCAAAAGAAACAGTCCACAAAACCAAAAGACAACCGACAGAATGGGAGAAGATACTTGCAAATGACATATCAGATAAAGGGCTAGTATCCAAAATCTATAAAGAACTCATCAAACTCAACACCCAAAGATCAAATAATCGAATCAAGAAATGGGCAGAAGACATGAACAGACATTTTTCCAAAGAAGATATCCAAATGGCCAACAGACACATGAAAAAGTGCTCAACATCGCTCGGCATCAGGGAAATCCAAATCAAAACCTCAATGAGATACCACCTCACACCAGCCAGAATGGCTAAAATTAACAAGTCAGGAAACGACAGATGTTGGCGAGGATGCGGAGAAAGGGGAACCCTTCTACACTGTTGGTGGGAATGCAAGCTGGTGCAGCCACTCTGGAAAACAGTATGGAGGTTCCCCAAAAAGTTGAAAAAAAGCTACCATAAGACCCAGCAATTGCACTACAGGGTATTTACCCCCAAAGATACAAATGTAGTGATCTGAAGGGGTATGTGCACCCCAATGTTTATAGCAGCAACGTCCACAATAGCCAAACTATGGAAAGAACCAAGATGTCCATCAACAGGTGAATGGATAAAGAAGATGTGGCAGACATATATATATATATGTGTATATATATATATATATATATA